>NC_091839.1:34177111-34480141 GCF_037783145.1 Equus przewalskii | reverse complement strand
TCTTCCCAAAAATTGATGGTGAGGGAGAAATACCAAATTCATCTCATTTTGTGAGGTCAGCAATACATTTATACCAAAACCAGATAAGGACCCTACCAAAAAAAGAAAATGACAAACCAATATTCCTAATGAGTACAGCTACAAAAACCCTCAAGAAAATACTAGCAAACCAATTCAAGTGGATAATCAAGTGGGATTCATCTAGGATGCAAGGATGGTTCAATGTACACAAATCAATATACATACCATTAATACAATGAAAGATAAAAATCATATGGTCATCTCAACGATGCAGAAAAAGCATTTGACATAATTCAACACTCATTCATGATAAAACTCTCAAAAAAATTGGGTGTAGAATGAATGTACCTCAACATAATAAAGGCCATTTATGACAAAGCCACAGTTAACAACATACTTAATTTGAAAGGTTGGAAGATTTTCCTCTAAGATCAGGAACAAGACAAGGGTGCTCACTTTCATCATTCCCATTCAACATAGTACTGGAAGTCCTAGCCAGCACAATCAGGCAAGAAAAAGAAAAAAAGGCATCCAATTTGGAAAGGAAGAAGTAAATTGTCGCTGTTTGCAGAAGACACGATCTTATATATAGAAAACCTTAAAAACTTCATGAAAAACGCTGTTGGAAGTAAGCCACAAATTCAGTAAAACTGCAGGACACAAACTCAACATACAAAAATCAGTTGCCTTTCTATACACTAACAAAGAACTATCTAAAAAAGAAATAAAGAAAACAATATCATTTATAATAGCATCAAAACCGATAAAACAATTAGGAATAAATTTGACCAAGGAGATGAAATATCTGTACACTGAAAACCATAAGACATTCTTGAAAGAAATTGAAGAACACACAAATAAGTAGGAAAATATCCTGTGTTCATGGAAGAATTAATATTGTTAAAATGTTTATACTACTCAAAGTCATCTATAGATTCAATGTAATCCCTATTAAGATTCCAATGGCATTATTTTAGAAGCTCAATAATTGTTAGTCTCTTCATCCCATCCTCCTTCACCCTCCCACCCTTTCTATTTATGTACTAGTGAAAAAAAACAAAGTTATTATTCTACTTGCAAGAAAAAGAAGATTTTGTCATTAGTGATCTATGGGTTCAAAGTAATACTAAAATCTTAAAAAGATTTTATCTTTCCTTTTGTCTAATAAAAGATTTTGTCATGGGAGATCTATAGTAAATCTATGTAACATATACAGTTTAAGTGGTGAAAGATTTTTAAGGTAAAATGGTTATAACTCTACCTAAAATGTACAGTAGATGACAACTAGAGACAATTTATCCATAATTATCTTACAAAGCCATATAATTGAAAGAGCACTGAATTTAGAGTCGATTCTCTTAGGTCTATTTTGGTTGAATACTACATCTAAGATCTGGAAAAATCAGTTACACTATTTGACCTTTAGTTTTATCTTATAAAAGATGGAGATAATATTTATTTTATAGATTTGCTTTGGAGATTAAACAAAATGAAACTAAAGCAATTTGAAAATAAATACCATATAAATGACATAATTTGGGTCTTATATTCTGTTAATAACTCGAAAGTAGTTACTTTTTTCCAAGAATACAAGTAAAAAAGGCAATTCATCTAAATAGGGAAAATAATAATGAATAGGCTAGCCTAAGATTTTCCATAGCAACATACAATGCCAAAAAGACAAGTAAGAATGGCTATGTTATGAGTGAAAGAAATTATGATGAGATACTGTAACTAGCCACGATGGCCATTACTTACAAAGGCAATGAATAGATATTCTCAAAGGCTAAGTAACTTAAAGAATTCATCATCTAAGAATATGTCTTTTAAAAAAATCTCCATCAAATAATCAAGTTAATTAAGAGTCCAAGACAAATAAATGTGAGGGAAAAGCTGTCATGTAATGACTAAATAAATAATTGATCAACTTGAACATGCATTTAAACAACCATAGGAATTACAGTTCCAAAAAGAATGTAAAAGTTAGATATCATGACAATGTAAAACCCTCAATATAAATTTAAAAAATCAAGCTATGAGGGACATAAATTTGTGCTAACTTTCTTTTACTTTATATCACAAGTTAATCAGTTCAGTATAAAACTTAAATATGATGTTTAAAAACCATAGTGATTTAAATTTTTTAATAGTTTTCATTGACTTTTTCTAATCTTACAAGTATCTTTAAAGAAATCATAACTATTTTAGTGAGAAAATAAAGTTCAGCATTTCCTTGAATTTTACTTTGGGATTTTTTTCTGTAAAACTAAATTTAAAATATTTTATTTTAAAATATCAAGAGTAAATTGATTGCATTTCTATGCATTTTTATAAAAAATTTATTTCTACCTTACCATCTTCACTCATAAAGGCTGCAAAAGATAATGCCTCACTTTTTCAGCTTCATTTCCAGCTAGGAGTGGACCTGTAATATAGTTCTGGCCATGAGCCATAAACAGAAATCTGCTGGAGGCAAGAATTCCCTGGAAAAATTGTTGCTTTCTTGATAATGAAGGAGAAGCACATCTCTGCCCAGTGCTTCCTTTTTGTTCATGCCTTGACTATAGATGCCTGGATGTAAAGTAGCCACTTTACCACCATGAGGAAAAAAAGGGGCATACTAATAGTAACATAGCAAAAAGATATAAAGGGTTTTTTACTTCATCACTGAGTTTCTATACCATCTCTAAGTTCTTGTTATGTGAGGAGAAAGTAACCTTTATTTACTTAAACCACCATTGATTTAGTTTTCAGTTACTTACAGTTGAAAGCAATCTTAACTGATACACTATCCATCCATGCAAAACAATAAGTATGCACACACATAGAAATACATAGTAATGATGTGCTATTAATTATATATTGTATCTGGGTAATGAAATGCTGAATGTATTTTCCCTTTTAGTACTTTGATAAATTGCTTGAATTTTTCAAAATGAGAACATATAAATTTTTTAAATGATTAATCTTCTAAAGTATCTGAATGCTTTTGTGGCTTGACAAAGTTATTAACACTGAACATGAACAATATTTATTAATATTCTATGGAAAACTATTTAGTAAACAATACTTTAAAACAGCTATTTTTGTAGTGAAGAAAACTCCCGTATCAGTTCAGATTGACAAAAAGTATTACTCATGCTGAATGCAGTTAGTGAGCAAAACCACTATTGTGTTAGTTTTAAAATAGAAATGGCCAGTGCTACTTTTCCTTTAAGTAACCATTGTGGACCAGTAGCAATGATCACTTTCAGCAATAACCTTAAACTGTAATAACAGAGGTGTGTTTCATTGACTTTTATATCTTAATTTAGACTTTCTTTATAATTTGGTCACATATGTGAACACTTCTGCACTATTTACAGGGATACGTGTGCTAAAACAAATTAATGTTATAAGACACTCTAGAGATGTGTTTAACCTATTTAAAAGAACATCTGGCACTCAGGAATGTTAGGAATGTGAATTTATTTAATAATAATCAACTATGAGTTATCCATAGTATTTGTGATAGAAATGCATCTTTTAATCAATAATATGTTTTTAACTTAGCTCGTGTTAATATAAATGTAATATATTATTTTTTTCCATAATTTAATAAAGCTTTCTCTTTGCATTAGCCTCAATTTAAAAAGTTTTATTAGGTGGCACATTATATTAAACTGAGCATTTTTAGGATCACATAATTCAATCAACCTAAGACACAAACATTTAGTGCTGATTTGTGGTTTGGTTATTGTCTTGCCTCATAATTTAATTCATAATATTCTACTTCGTGTTAAAAAAGATAATTTAGTTTTACTATATATAAAGCAGATTAGTGACGTGGAAATAGCTTAGAAAGTCAGAATACTTAACCTCACCTGCTTTGAGTGAAACACATTCTGTGAGCATCAGTTAATACGTCTGTAAATTAGGCGAATAACCTCCTCTCTCTTGCAAGGATCAAACGAAGTACAGCAGATTGGTTTTATTAGTACTATTGCTCAATCGTAGTAAAAATCCCAAACTAAAATCAAGATATTTTAGACTACTCAAAATATGTGGGATTTTCTCTTTATTTTTTCGCTAAAATGCTCTCATGAGATTCTTTATCTGCTTTTGTCATTTTTCCCCTGTTTCAAAGATGTTTCCTGGAATTCCTTCCAGAATGTGATAAGGAACAGATCCAAAAGTTTTCCAATAGGATTATAGAACAGAATAAAGTCTCTGGTGATAGCACACATCTGGTTTAGCAGTGACCTTAAAGAAGAGAGCGCCTCAAGTCCACACATTATTGTTAACTTGTTAGATTCTTTGGTAATCCTTTTTTGTTTCTGAGTCTGGAAAGAAGAAAGGTACAGAAAACTAAACAAAGTTAAGGGAAAATTTTGAGGCAGAACAACTACTATGTGCATATGGAAAAAAAGAAGATAGACCAGACATTTTTTTCCTCATTATTCCTGCTCATGGGTAAAAACGTGGAAGGATTTTTTAAAATAAATAATCAGAAGGTTAGAATCAGGTATATTTATAAACTGAAAAAATATGCATATGTGTATATATATATATATATATATATATATTTGTACACACACATACAGTCATGCCGCACATAATGACATTTTGGTCAACAACGGACCACATATTGACGGCCATCCCATAAGATTAGTATTATACAGCCTAGGTGTGTAGGGGGCTACACCATCTAGATTTGTGTAATTACACTCAGTGACATTCGCACAATGACAAAATTGCCTAATGATGCATTTCTCCAAACATATTCCCATTGTTAAGTAAGGCATAACTGTATCTATATATCTCTATACATAGCTAGATTATTTACTGCAGTTCCATAAAGAAAAGCAAAATGTATTTTAGAGCAAATGTATGATTGATTGATATCTGGCTGAACAGAGCAAAGCACAAAAGAAACCAATTATACCCCATGTTGGGAAATTACTTTAAATTCCTGCTTTTAATCCTTGTTGGTTAAACTCCTGATTAACTGTTCAAAATGTGTTATTACAAGTGTGCCAGAGCTCCTGGGGTCATTAAATCTCTGTAGAATACCTTACTAGCTAAAAAAGTCTGTCTTTTCTCTTCTAATGGATGCTGTATGTTGGAGAGGAGTATTGGATGTGAATGAGAGGAAAGTACCCTCCTCACAGACTGTATTGGCATATTCACCTCCATATGTACTTCCTCTACCCTTCCACTATAGCATTTTCCAGATAATATTAAACAAGTGTTGATGAATGAGTTACTAAATGAAGCTGGCCTCTTTAAGGTTCTTTAAGGCTCAGAGACCCACTGAGAGTGGGAAAGGGAGAAGGCAAATTCCATCAGATACTGGGATGCTCTGAGAATAAAAGACCCAATGAGGCCTTGAGCTTCATCTGGGAACTGTGCCCTGGGAGCTATCCAAGGTACTAACCAGTCACAGCTTAGACTTGTTCCAATTCTGATTAGTTTGTCCTTGGAAAGCAGTAGGGGGAAAGGGGGTAGACAGAAAGGAGAAATGTTTTTCTACCTACTATAATTTCAAGTCCTGCCTTTGACTGTTGCAAGTTGTACTCACCTGGGAAAGTTATTTAATCTAAGTGCCCATTTTTTCACCTGGAAATGGACATAATAACACTACATACCTCAAATGATCATATGACGTTGTGAGGATTAAACTGGCTAACACAAGTAAAGCATTTAACACAATGCCTGGCACAGAATAGGTACTTTATAAATGTTAACTCAGTATCATTCATATATTCAAAGTATAATACAACATGCACCCCTGTATCCACTCCCAGAACTACTAAATGTTACATTTTGTTACATCAGCCCCAGATTTAATGCCTGGCGCTCCTACTAGAATTTTGTACTCTATAGGACAGAAAGCATATCTGCTTGTATCCATTACTTGCCCAGTACCTAGTACAAAATAATCCCGTAATGCACATGTGCTGAAAATGAATAAAGAAAGGGAGGAAATAATAGAGCAGACATGAAGAAAAGAGAGCACGCTGCATCACTAAAGTCATTAGAAAGAGAGGGAAATGTGCACAGTATCCCAGCTTAGGAAAAAAATGGAGCCAGAGAATTTACCAAAAAAAATGGTCCTGTGTGTTTCTATCTATTAGAAGTCCTTTTTAAAAATTCTTGAAAGTATAAAATAATATTACAAATATCTGGGCCAATTTTCACAATAAAATGCTTTGGGAACCAAAGTATTTTTCAGCTTTGCTTTAAGGCTGTCTGACCCTAGAAGTTACTCTACGTTTATGGACTCTACCCAGCACCACACAGGCAGCAAAACATAAAAAGAAGCCACGTACACTCCCTTAATGCTTATAGTTTCCAGTCTAACCTCCTACTGTGACCTGCTTATAATTTGAAATCCAAACCTTCTCCTGGATCCTCCTGTATTCTGACCTCAATAATCATCTTCCCTAAGTCAAAGAAATCCTGGAAAATGTGTGCCTGAAAGAAGTGAAGTATACAGGTAGGCTGATTTATAATCACTCCAATCTCATCAAATACCAAAGCAACAAAGAAAGTTTTATGAGACTGGAATTCTTAAAATCTACCTTTATGTATTTTCTAAAAGCTACCTGGATTTTGTGCAATTATATCAATCTCATTGTATTCAAAATACCACAGTTAGGAACAATAAAATTTATACTGAAAAACTATTTTTTCCTAATCAAAAAGTTTCTTATTCTATGGAATGAGCCCCTAAATGAAGCAATGAAAGGGTAATTACTGTAAAATCAAGCACACTGAATATATTATAATCCAATATGTTTGGAATTACAGGCAGTATGACCTGCTGGGTTTGTCTCTTTACAGTTTTTATGATTGTGTGAGATTTTAAAGGCTGCCAAAATGTTTGCTTTTTCTCTTTAATTGCCATATCATTTGTTCTTTCCTTTTTGTAGGACATCAGTCAAAAGAGACAATAGCTAATTTATGATAATCAAAGAAAGATTGCTTGAAAATAAATATATGCATAGTCATAATTGCAGGCTGATTGATTCTGAAGTCTTGCAGAGACCAGAGACCATATACTTTCTTACTAATGACTGTGACAACTATGCAGAACTAGAATTGAGAAGCTAAAGAATTCTTCTTATACATGAAATAATTGCATAGCTATGTTGATTAGCATTTCAGTGGCACAGAAATTTTACTCCTAGAGAAAGAAGAATTTAAGTTTTTAACTTAAATTTTTAAAAGTTGATTGGACTGATTGTAGGAGCGAGTGGGAAGGTAAGTGTGGGTACCATAAATTGTCATCAAAGTCATTAAGAATAATTTCCAAAGTCTTCATTCAAATCAAGAATTAGGCATACTATAAATACCAATGTTATCATATATCACATTCATATTTTGTGAACTGCCTATACTTATTCATGCCCATTTCAAAGAAAACAAATATAAAAATAAATGTGCCATCTCACAGATTTCTTCAGAAAATTCTGTCCTACTCATTGGCTTCATGGGACTTTTAGAAAATGTTTCTTCTTAAGATCCTGTGTTATTATAGATATTTCACCCTTCTCAATAAAGAGGGTAGAGCTAATTGGCTTCCAGAGTATTTGGAATTTGAATATGGAATCAATGGTATAAGCTAGGAGATGAGATATATTCAAAATCACCTTAAAGAGATAGAATGGATTTCAGGTGTAAAGAAAGGTCTTATGATAATACAATTAATGACATTGGGATATTTTTAAGAATGTATGTTTCTCTCAGAATTTACAGATCAGCATAGAACAGAAAAAATATATAGTGAAACAAAATTCATAGTGCTTACCTAGTACTGTGTAGAGGAGTAACCAGCCAATTAAATTCAATTTCTTGTACTGTCAGAGATTCGTACCTCTTATGGGAATGGATAATTAGCTTATCACAGCTTAATTTTATTAGCTGTTTAAATCTATCAGACAACTCTTGTTCCAATTTCATGGTATCTGAACAATCTGACTACCTGAATAGAGATTTCTGAACGGAGATGATAGGCAGAGCAGTCAACATGAGTATCTTAGTTCATACTATGTTGTAAATCACTATAAGTTAATAAGTAGGCAACCTGTTTAATATATTAGTCTTTTATGATGTTAATTATGATGAGTCCTTTAAAGACAGGTTCACCTTAATGACACTGAATGAGTCAAGTTTGGGGTCCCCCAAGTCATTGATAGTTGACACAAAAGCAAGGCACAGCTTTTGTGTTACCCTTGCCGGGGCATAAAACAAGCAGGCTTTTCCCAGATGCTATATGACCTCATAATTGCCTTCTAAATGCTACAACAAGAAGTGACATAAAAGAGCCTGTTGAAGCAAATCATGGCCATTCTTCCAGATGTGACCTTAAGGAATAGAGATATGACCCTTGTTACAGGTTCTACTGCTGCAAAACAAACTACTCTTCATGGCATAGAACAACAAACATATCATGCTCAAGGATTCCGTAGGTCAGGAATTGAGGGAGCACAGTAACTTCATCTTGTTTCTTTTTCTGGAGCCTCTGTTGGGAAGACTCAAATGGCCAGAGGTAACTTGCAGGCCTGAGCACTGAAGTTCTATGGAGGCATCTTCACTGACATGTTGGGCACCAGGGTCAAAATGACTCAAAGGACTGGGATAATGGGGAATGTTGACCAGAGCACTTACATTTAGCCTTTCCCTGTAGCTTGGGGTCTCCAGAGCATGAGTTCCCAGAGGGAACATCCCATGAGAAAGCAACCACAGAGTGGCCATTCCAAGAAAATAAAAGGAAGTGGCATGGTGTATTCTGACCTAGCTTCAGGCATCATGCAGTTTCATTTCTACTAAATTTTGTTATTAGACTTACTTATAACAAGCCACTAAGGTTAACTCAGAATTCCACCTTTATTTTTCTCCATAGCACATATTTATATCTTATTACTTGTTTATTGCCTTTCCCCTGAACTAAAATATAAGCTTCATGAAGGCAGAAATTTTATTTTTGTTGTTTACTCATTCATGTATTCTCAACACTTAGCACTATTCTGGCACATAATAGTGCTAATAAATCCTTATTGAATGAATTAAGGCATGAATAAATTTTCATACATCCCTTCATAACTATTAAAATAAGCAGAGATATGTATAAAACACAGATACACTGAATTTTTACAGCTGGAAGTTACAATATTGAGCTTGAAATCTGTGATTATTAACAAATGTTTCATAGAACACTAGATCTATGATATGTTACACAAAAGGAGTTTCATGGTCAAGTATGTTTGGGAAACATTTAATGCCAGTTAACCCCTGGAAAATCACTTTGTTCTTTAGCACAATAAAGGCTCTGAGAAACCTTAGCATTTAAAAAAACTTAATTTTGTTCTACTCACTTTCCCCCAACTCATCACAAAACACCTCTATCACAGAGTAGTTACTTATCTCCCATGGAGCTAGTCTTCCATAGAGCACGTTTTAATCCAACCTCTCAACCCAATTTAGTCATAGTTGATTTCTTGATATCTAGGTGCTAGAGGATATAAAGATGAGGGCCCATTTTCTGGACATATCACAATACGGTGACAGAATTCAAGCCACTTGCTTAAAGTCACAAGAAGAACGACTGGAAAGTTGAGAACTAAAGCCTCGGTCTCTTTTAACAACACCATGGGCTTTTCAGATTCATCGACACAACTCTACCTTGGACGGATCATGGACAGATGGTTATTCTCTTTTTAAAATCCCTTAAGAGATACAATTTGCAATCTCCCTCAGTAGCCTGCCCCATTATTTATCAAGTCAAACTCAGACTGCAATAGGGTGGGATTCCATTCCAGAGGGAAAGCATTTTCTTTGCCTGATTTAAAATGTTCCATTAAAAAAATAATTTACCATAAATTCACAAGCACAGTTTGCACTTGTGCCTTGGCCAATAGGGTGGTGGAGCTTGGAGCGGTGTCTTCAGCATGCTCTCAGTCCTTGGCACCAGGCCTCAGTTTAATGACAGTCTGAGTCCTCACACTCACAGGCCCCACCCAGTGAGGCTGCCAAGCGTTTGTCATAGTCATGCACATCGGTCAGTCACACGAATGGAATGTGAAATGGTCGAGAGTGGGGCAGACCCTGAGGAAGAAGGTTTTCCAGCTCCAAAACGCTGAATACTTAAAATACAACCTCTCCATATTCTACTGAAACAATAAAATATGTAATTAAATCATCAGATTCTCTCTTCACTTCCTTAGTCAAAGATTTTAATCACTCCACTCATTTAGGGACATAGCTTCATTTACAAAATACTTTTCTGTAGGCAGACATTCATCCCCTTGTTCCATTATGTTTTGTTATAGGCAGACTCTTAGGAAGTAAGAGGTAAAATATTATGCAAGAAAGAGTGCTAACTTTGCATTCCCACAGGTCCAGTTTGGGTTCAATAGCTGCCTCATCAATTGCTAAGTAATCTTTAGGATATTACTCAACAAAGCCATAGTTCCCAAATCTGAAAGATGGGGACAATATGTACAGCTTCAGTCTGTTTTATAATAACTAAATAAGAAAACATATTTTAAAGTAGCTGACAAAATGCCCGGCACGTAGTAGGCTTTCAATATTCTTTCATGTGTTATATCAAATTAGAATTGCATTTTAAGCCTACTGGGAAGCTTAATAATTAAAAGAATCTTGGGATGGGGGTGGAAATGGAGAGTTGTGGTTCAGTGAATATAGAGTTTCAGTTTTTCATGATCAAGAAGTTCCAGATATCTGTTATGTAACAACGAGAATATTGTTAACACTACTGAACTGTACACTCAAAAATGATTAGAAAGGAGGATGGGGCCGGCTCCATGGCCGAGTGGTTAAGTTCGCGCGCTCCGCTGCGGCGGCCCAGGGTTCGGATCCTGGGCGCGGACATGGCACCGCTACTCAGGCCACGTTGAGGCGGCGTCCCACGTCCCACAACTAGAGGGACCTGCAACTAAGATATACAACTGTGTACAGGGGGGCTTTGGGGAGATAAAGCAGAAAAAAAAAGATTGGCAACAGTTGTTAGCCCAGGTGCCAATCCTTAGAAAAAACACAAAAAGAAAAAAAGATTGGCAATAGTTGTTAGCCCAGGTGCCAATCTTTAAAAAAAAAAAAAAGAAAGAAAGAAAGGAGATGACATCAGCAAGATGGCAGAATAGGAGGTCCACTGCTCAAATTCCTCAGCAACAATGATTTGACAGCTATCCATGGACAAAAGTGCCTTTTGGGGAGCTTTTGGATCCAGGAAGGAGCTTCTGAAACACTGGTGGGTCCCAAGACCAAGGAAGGCCATTTTGAAGAGGTAAGCCTGTACCCAGGGAGCAGAATTCTTGACTTTAATCACAGCTAGAGACCTGGAAACAACCCTGTTGTCATGAAGACTTGGCTACAGCCTTGTTTGGTGTTGGTCCTGCCACCAGCACCATCTGCCAAGAAACTGAGCAGATGTCATGCTTGCCTCTGCTCTGGGTGACAGGCCTACTGACTTGGTCCTGGCGGTAGACCCTGAAGGGTCCTGTGAACCAGCTCCAACTCTGCTTACCACATCGTGCCCTGACGCAGACTGTCCAACCTCAGTCTTGCAAATCCTCAAATGGTCCTATAACTCAGTTCCAGAACCTCTCAGCCATGGGCCAGGAACACTCCTTCCCTTCAAGGAATCTATCAAAAACACGCCCATCTGTGCCCCCAGACGCAGGCCCAGTGACCTCGGTCTGACTGTGGATCTTGAAGTGGCCCTGAAACCCAGCTCCAACTCTTTGTAGCTACAGTCTGGGAGCAGTGCTGACTACCCAGAGACATGACAGGAGATATGTTGGACTATTCCTCTCAAGGCAAGGCTGCCAACATCAATCCAACTGAAGTTCCTGAAGCAGCCCTGTGACCCAGCTCCAGTTCCATTCAGTCATGCTCCTGGGGCAGTCCTGTCTGACCAAAAATCTAGTAGGAAGCATACCTGTCTGTTTTCTTGGAGGCAGACCTGCAGACCTTGGTGCAAGCTGTGGACCCTGAAGCAGCCATGCTACTTGGTTCTAGCCCTTCTCAATAACAGTCAAGGAACAACCCTGCCCACCCAGAGACCTTCCTGTGACATGTCCGGAGGCCTCCTGGGGACCCAGAGAGAACCACACTCATCTGCAAACCTAGTAACAGACCCACCAACTATGGACCTCACTGCAGGCTCAGCAGCAGCCATGTGACCCAGTTCTACCCAAATCAATTTTGATCCCAGAGATAATACCAGTACCAGCCCAGAGACCCAACAAAAGAAGATATTTACCTGCCAAAACTAATCTGTCTTAAAGACTGGAAAAGGTGTTTACTCCTTCAAATGCACAGACATCAATACAAGGCTACATGAATCAGGAAATATCAGGTAAACATGATGCCACCAAAATAAATTAATAAAACTCCAGTAATCAACCCCAAAGAAATGGAGATCTACATATTGCCTGACAAATAATTCATAATAATCATCTTAAAGATGCTCAGTGAGATGCAATAGATACAGACAACTAAACAACATCAGGAAAATAATGCTTGAACAAAATGAGAAGTTTAATAAAGAAATAAAAACCATAAAAGAGAACCAAGCAGATATCCTGGAGGTGAAGAACACAATGACAGCACTAAAAATTCAGTAGCACTCAAGAACAGCCCTAATCATGTAGAAGAAATAATCAGCCAACTTAAAGGCAAGTTATTTAAAATTAGCCAGTTAGAAGAGAAGAATGAAAAGAAAAAAAATGAAAAAGAATGAAGAAAACATATAGGACACCATGAAGCATTATGTGAGTCTAAGGAGAAGAGACAGAGAAAGGAGCAGAAAGCTTACTAAAAAAAATAAGGGCTAAAGACTTCTCAAACCGTGGAAAAGATATGAACATCAGGATACATGAAACTTAAAGGACCTCAAACAAGATCAACTCAAAGAAGATTATCCTGAGAAAAATTATAAATAAACTCTCAAAACTCAAAGACAGAATTTTGAAAGCAGCAAGAGAAAAGAACTCATCACATACAAGGGAACCTCCATAAGGCTATCAGTGTACTTCTCATCAGCAATTTTGCAAGTCAGAAGTGATCTGGACTAAGTGCTCAAAGAAAAAAAAGAGAATATTATACATTGCAGAGCTGTACTCCAGAAATAAAGAGATAAAGGTATTCTCATTCAAACAAAAGCATCACCACTAGACGTGCCTTATAAAACTGCTAAAGGAAGTTCTTCAAGCTGAAATAGAAGGACACTAAGTAACAACCTGAAGACATATGAAAGTATAAAACTCACTCACAGTAAAGGTAACTATATAGTCAAACTCAGAATACCCTAATACTGTACTGTGGTGCGTAAATCACTTTTAACTCTAGTACGAAAGTTAAAAGACAAAAGCATTTAGAATAACTATAGCTACAATAATTTGTTAATGGATACACAATATAAAAATATGTTAAGCATGACATCAATAGCATAAAATGTGGAGGAGGGAGTAAAAGTGTAAAATTTTTGTATGCAATTGAAGTTAAGTTGCTATCAGCTTAAAATAGACTGTTATGAGATGTTTTATGTAACTCTCATGGTAACCACAAAGAAGAAACCTCTAGTAGATATAAAAAGATAAAGAGTAAAGAATCAAAGAATACCACTACAAAACATCAACAAATCACAAAAGAAGAAAACAAGACAAGAAAAGAGGGACAAAAGAAATAAAAAACAGACAGAAAACATAAGCAAAATGAGCAAACTAAGTGTTTAGTAATGAATCATTACTTTAAATGTAGAGGATTAGGTTCTTCAATCAAAAGACACAGAGTAAATAAATGAATTAACAAGCACGATCCAGCCGCCAGCCTGGTGGTGCAGCAGTTAAGTTCGTACATTTCACTTCAGTGGCCTGGGGTTCACCAGTTCAGATCCCAGTGCTGACCCATGCACCACTTATCAAGCCATGCTGTGGCAGGCGTCCCACATACAAAGTAGAGGAAGATGAGTGCAGATGTTAGCTCAGGGCTAATCTTCCCTGAAAAATAAGAAAAAAAGAAAAGTCCAGAAAGAACAAAAATAAAAACACGATTCAACTATATGCTGTCTACAAGAGACTCACTTTATATTTAAAAACACATATAGGCTGAAAGTGAAAGTATAGAAAAAGATATTCCATACAAATAGTAAATAAAAGAGCGCAAAGGTGGCTATATTCATCAGACAAAATAGACTTTCAGTCAGAATCGGTCACAAGGGACAAAGAAGGTCAATATATAATGATAAAAAGATCAAGTCATTTTTAAAACCATTATAAGCATCTTTATAACTATTATAAATATATATGCACCCAACATCAGAGCACCTAAATATTTAAAGCAACTATCCACAAATCTGAAGGGAGAAACAGACAGCAATGAAATAATGGTAGGGGAATTCAATACCCTACTTTCAACAATGGATAGATCATCCAGAGAGAAAATCAATAAGGAAACAGCAGACTTTAGTAACACTACAGATTAAATGAACCTAACAGACATATATAGAATATTCCAGCAAAGAGCAGAAGAATGCACTTTGTTCTTAGGTGCACATGGAAAATTACCCAGAATAGATCATATATTAGGCCACAAAACAAGTCTTAACAAATTTAAGAAAATTAAAATCATATCAATTATCTTTTCTGACCACAATGTATGAAAATAGAAACCAATAACAGGAGGAAAATTGGAAAATCACAGACATGAGAATATTAAACAATATGTCGGTGTCGCAATCCAATGTACACATCAGGATAGATGCGGAGAGGGCTGATGGCCACTCTGAGTTTATTATAACCAGCGTTTCAATATATACATAGCTTACATCTGTTAAACATACACAGGTGTTCTGGATGAAGTAATTAGCGAATGCCAAGAATTCTTAGTGATTTCTCAAGGAGCCCTCTCTTGGCCTCTGTTTTGATATTATCATGTTGTTGCTGTGCTCCTATATTTTTATCTCAGAGCAGGCAAGGTCTCTTAGGCAACGGTCCCTCTTGCTCCCGATATCGATATCGTTTCTCCATCTGTGCCCCCGGGCGGCCGCCGCCTGGCTTAGGTTGCCCCCCAGGGGGTCTTACACGTCATTGGCTAACCGGCCTTCTCACCTCCGGGTCACAGTTTGTTGGCAAGCTTTTTCCAGTGATTATTAACCCTTCCTGTGTCAGGGGCGGCTACACAATAGATTACTGAATAACCAATAGGTCAAAGAAGAAGTCAAAAGAAAAATCAAAAAATACCTTGAAACAAACAAAAATGGGAAAACAACATACCAAAACTTACAGTATGCAGCAAAAACAGTTCTAAGAATGAAGTTTGTAATGAAAATTACATTAGGAGAAAAGAAAGATTCCAAATAAACTATCTAATTTGCTCTTCATGGAACTAGAAAAAGAACAAACTAGGCCAGAAGTAAGCAGAAAGAAATGATAAAGACTTGAACAGGAATAAATAAAATAGAGAAAAAACTGAAGAAATCAACAAAACTAAGAGTTGGTTTTTTTAAAAGATAAACAAAATTGACATAACTTTAGCTTGACTAACCAAGAAAACAAAAGAGAAGACAAATAAATAAAACTATAAATGAAAGAGAAGGCATACAACTTATATCACAGAAATACAAACAGTCATAAGAGACTACTATCAACAGCTATATGCTGACAAATTGAATAACCCAGAAGAAATGGCTAAGTTCCTAGAAACAATCAATCTACCAAGACTAAATCATAAAGAAATAGTGAGTAAGGAGATTGAAGCAATAATCAAAAATTCCCAACAGAGAAAAGCCCAGGACCAGAAACCTTTGTGAATGAATTATACCAAACATTTAGAGAATTAATACCAACTCTTTTCAAACACCTCTAAAGAATTGAAGGAAAAGAAACACTTTCAAGCTAATTTACAAGGCTAGTATTACCCTCATACCAAAGCCAGACAAGAACACTACAAGAAAAAAAAACTACAGATCAACATATTGATGAAGACACGTGCAAAAATCCTCAAAATAAAATACTAGCAAACTGAATTCAATAGCACATTAAAAGGGACATGCACCATGATCAAGTTAGATTTATCCTTGGGATGCAAGGATGATTCAAAATACATAAATCAATCAATTTGATATGCCACATTAACAGAATGAAGGATAAAAATCATAGGATTATCTCAATAAGTGCAAGAAAGGCACTTGACAAAATTGAATATCTGTTCATGAAAAAAAATGCTCAACAAATTAGACATAGAAGGTATGTACCTCAATATAATGAAGGCCATATATGACAAGCCCACAGCTAACATCATACTCTATGGTGAATAGCTGACAGTTTTTCCTCTAAGATCAGAAACAAAATGAGAGTACTCACTCTTACCACTTCTGTTCAACATAGTAATAGAAGTCCTTGCCAGAGTAATCAGGAAAAAAAGAAAGAAAGAGAGAGAGAGAGAGAGAAGGAAGGAAGGGAGGGAGGGAGGGAGGGAGGAAGGAAAGAAGGAAGGAAAGAAGGAAGGAAGGAAGGAAGGAAGGAAGAGAAGGCATCCAAGTAGGAAGGAAAGAAGTAAAATTGTCTCTGTGCTGCAGATGACATAATCTTATGTATAAAAAACTGTAAAACCTCCATCAAAAAACTTAGAACTAATAAACAAATTCAGTAAAATCTCAGGATACAAATCAATATACAAAATCAGTTGCATTTCTACACACTAACAACAAACTATCTAAAAAAGAAATTAGGAAAAAAAATCCCATTTACAATAGCATCAAAAAGAATAAAATACTTTGGAATAAATTTAGCCAAGAACATGAAAGATCTGTACACTAAAACGTATAAAACATAGATGAAAGAAATTAAGGAAGACACAAATAAATAAAAAGATACCCCACGTTCATGAATTATAAGAATTAATATTGTTAAATATTCATGCTACACATAATGATTTAAAGATTCAATGCAATCTGTATCACACAGTTTACTGAATATTTTAAGCCCACTGTTGAGGCCTACTGCTCAGAAAGACTCTTTTCAAAATATCACTGTTCATGGATGATATACCTGGTCAACTAAGAGCTCTGATGAAGATGTACAATGAGATTAATGTTGTTTTCATGTCTCCTAACACAATACCCATTCTGCAGCCCATGGATCAAGGAGTAATTTTGACTTACAAATCTTATTATTTAAGAAATACATTTTGTAAACCTATCTTCCATAGATAGCAATTCCTGTGATGGATCTGGGCAAAGTAAATTGAAAACCTTCTGGAAAGGATTCATCATTCTAGATGCCATTAAGAACATTCATGATTCATGATAAGAGGTCAAAATAGCAACATTAACAGCAGTTTGGCAGAAGTTCATTCCAACCCTCATGGATGACTTTGAGGGGTTCCAGACTTCAGTGGAGGAAGTAACTGCAGAAACTGTGGAAATAGCAAGAGAACAAGAATTAGAAGTGGAGCCTTAAGATGTGACTAAATTGTTGCAATCTTGTGATAAAAACAGATAAGCAGTTGCTTATGGATGAACAAAGAAAGGGATTTCTTGAGATGGAATCTACTCCTGGTGAAGATGCTGTGAAGATTGTTGAACTGACAACAAAGGATTTATAACATTACATAAACTTAGTTGATAAAGCAGTGGCAGGGTTTGAGAGGATTGACTTCAATTTTGAAAAAAGTTCTACTGTAGGTTAAAATGCTATCAAATAGTATTGCATGCTACAGAGAAATCATTCATGAATAGAAGAGTCAATTGATATGGCAAACTTCATTGTTGTCTTATTTTAAGAAATTGCCACAGTTGCCCCGCCCTTCAGCAACCACCACCTTGATCAGTGAGCAGTCACCAATATCAAGACAGGCCCCTCCACCAGCAAAACGATTATGACTTGCTGAAGGCTGAGATGATGGTTAGCATTTTTTAGCAACAAAGTATTTTTTAATTAAGGTATGGACATTGTTTTTTATACATAATACTATTACATATTTAATAGATTACAATATAATGTAAACATAACTTTGATATGCACTGAGAAGCCAAAAATTCATGTGACTTGCTTCATTGCAATATTCCCTTTATTGTGGTGGTCGGAAACTGAACCTGCAATATCTCCAAAGTATGCTTGCATCTGATAAGTGGTTAATATCTAAAATATATAAGGTACTCATATAACTCAACAGCCAAAAACAAATAACCCAAATATAAGATGAGCAAAGGACATGAACAGACGTTTTTCCAAAGAAGACGTACAAATGGCCAACAGGTATATGAAAAGATGCTCGGTATCACTAATAAGCAGAGAAGTGCAAATCAAAACCACAATGAGCTATCACTTCACACCTGTTAGGATGGTTAGAACCAGAGACAAGAGATGACAAGTTTCAGCGAAGGTGTGGAGAAAAGGGAACTCTTGTGCACTGTTGGTGGGAATGTAAATTGGTGCAGCCACTATGGAAAACAGTATGGAGATTCCTCAAAAAGTAAAAATAGAGCTATCATATGATCCAGCTATTCTACTTCTGGGTATTTAGCCAAAGGAAATGAAATAATTATCTCAAACAGATATCTGCACTGTCATGTTCATTGCAGCATTATTCATAACAGCCAAAATATAGAAACGACCTAAGTGTCTGTCAACAGATGAATGGATAAAGAAAATGTGACCGATAGATATATTCCATACATAATGGAATGTTATTCAGCCATATAAAGGAGGGGATGTTTCCATTTGTGACAATATACATGAACTTGGAGTATATTATGTTAAACCAGACACAGAAACACAAATACTATATGATCTCACTCATATATGGAATCTAAAAAAGTTAAACTCGTAGAACCAAAGAGTAGAACAGTGGTTGCTAGGCATCAGGAGGTGGGGGGAATAGGAATGTTGGTCAAAAGGTACGTACTTTCAGTTATAAGATGAATAAATTCTGGATCTAATTACAGTATGGTGATTATAGTTCATGATACTGTATTGTATCCTTGAAATTTGCTAAGAGAGTAAATCTTAAATGTTCTCACCAAAAAAAAAAAATATTGGTAAAAAGGTGATGTAATGGATGTGTTCAAATTGGAAAAAAAATGGTTAATGTAAGTTTATGTGTTTTTACTACAATTAAAAAATTTTTAATTAAAATAATAAAAACATCGGAAAAATCCCAATTTATGTGCATTTCACAAAATACCTGACCCATACTCCTCAAAAATTGTAAGGTCACAAAAAAAGGAAAATCTGATAAACTGTCACAGCCAAGAGGAGCCTAAGGAGATATGATGACTCAAAATAGTGGGGTATCCTGGATGGATTCCTGGGACAGAAAAATTAGTTAAAATCTATAGAAATCTGAATAAAGATGGACATTAATTAATAATAATATATCAATATTAGTTTATTAATTGTGACAAGCATGCCATACTTGTAAGATACGAATAATACGAGAAATGTGTGAGATACATGAGAACTCCCTGTACTATCCTCCCAAGTTTTCTGTAAATCTGAAACTGTTCTAAAAGTGAAATTTGTTTTAAAAAATCAAGGAAAAATGATTGGAATTGACCCTTTTGTAAAGCAAGACAATGTTTAAATGGAAATAAAAATTCATGTATTTACTTCTGAAATGTCAGATTTTAATAAGGTCAACTTTTAAAAAGAACAATCTTGTGTTATGTTAATATTTCTTCTCTATCATTTGTGGATAAGGCCTAAAAACTAAATAGACTGATGTATTAATTTTTTAAATTAAAAAAATGGCTGTTGTATTACTTATCTCTCATTAAAATTACAGTACTTATGCTTCAGAGTTAATATTTGGGAAATTATAAATGTATAGCAAAGGAAAGAGGCACACAATTAAACTTCCATGTAAAAAACTTGACAAAAAGTAAGCCAGTAGAAATCATGTAGAGCAAGGATAGGATAGATCTGTGATATACTTGTGACAACAGAAAATCTTTGGAATTAGCCAACTGATAAAATTACAAACTTCAATACCATGTTAAAAAGTTTCACCGATACATGACCAAGTAACTCCACTCCATGGTATTCACAAAAATATGTACATATGTTTAGCAAAGGACACTTACTAGAATGTTCATAGCAACACTACGCATAACAGCACCAATATAAGACACTACCTTATTGCTCACCAGTAGAAGAGATAAGAGAAATTAGGATTTGTTTATACAATGGAATACGGCACGCCAATGATAATAAATGATCCGTGACTAAGAGCAACATTGAGAAATCTCACAAGCGTCATATTGAGTAAAAGAAACCAGACACAAAAGAATATATTATATGATTCATTTCACATGAAGTTCAAACACACACAGAACTTATTTATTACCAAGAGAGTGGCTATTCTTTGGTAGTTAATAACTAGAAGAGGGAATTAAACAGGCTTCTGGGAAGCTGGTAATATTCTACTCCTTGATCTGGAAATGTTTGCTTTGTGAACATTCACTGAGTTGTACACTTACAATGTGTACACTTTCCTCAATGTATTTTATACTTTAATAAAAAGTTCCAAAAGTTTTACTTAAAATTAGTTTTGAGATGACCCAAACATTTAAAAATGTGCTTACCATCAAACAGTCTCTATTATATAGTTTTAACTATTTCAGATGAAAAAAGAAATTTTAGAATTCAGTTTGTAAGAGCTCAAGATCATGTAGAAGAACTAAACACCATATACTTTAGACAGTGTCCATACCATCCTAAAGCAAAAGATTAAGTCAATCAATTAAACATACCAATGAAAGGGGAAACTGTAAAAAACAACTAGTTAACTGAGTTGGAAACATTTGTTTTGGAGATCTCATGTAATTCCATTTCTGCTTATTCATCACTAGTAACTGAGGACCCTCAACCATAGGCTCAAGACTCCTCTAGCCTTAAGCCAATGAGAACTGCATTGAGAGACCATCTCCAAAGTAATAAGTGGGGTCTAGGGTTAGCTAGAATCTCCATAACTGGATGAATAAAATCCAGTATTTGTTTGTGTTTCCCTCCTTTCTACAAATTCTGTATATTTGGGCTTTGCCTCACTCCCTAGTTTGTGTTCCAATAGACCTCTGGTGCTCGCACCCCAAACTTTGGCCAAGTTGGCCTGAAAACCTGCCTGGCTTTAGCCAGTTCCCTCTCCTTTGGGAGATGGGTCCTGACTCAGTCCTTTTAGCTACTGACTGAGGTCTCATTTCAAACTTCTTGAGTTCCCTCTGGGTCCAAGAGAGTGCCACCAGCCTAACTATAAGTATTTCATTTGCTGCTAAGCACCCACCCACCAGGCAGAGTCTTTGTGAATACCACTACAGATCAGCCAGAGATTGCATTGTGCTCTGAAATACTGTAAATGCTTTCTGACCTCCTTCCTTGAGTGTCAGCCCTAAGCGGGGACATTTCTCCAGAATAGTTTATTCCCCTCTTCCTGAGACACCACCATTGTGTTCAGAGAGCCACAGGAAAAGCCCATGCAAAATATGATATGCTGAAAAAAGTTCATAGTCACTGCCTTTTTGGCTACAGATTCAACCAAATAAAAATGTACCAGTTTACATTATTTTGATTCTAAGTAACCCAAAGGCATGGAAAATTCTTTAAATAAGAAGGCATTTAGGCCTGGCAAAGTCTGGAAAATGCAGACAATGATTGCAGTTCTACATTTCAACTCATTTTCCATAAACACATATAATCATTACAAGGTTGAAATCGAAGTTCACTTGTGCCTCAAACTATAGAAATCACTTTATATCAAATGTCAACCAAATCTGCAAGCTATTTTCACGTAAGGAAGAAAAACATACTTTGACATTTCACACCAAAATATGCTTTCTGGGCATGTTCAAATCAAAATAAAATTATTCACCTTAACAATTCAATCTGAAAGTAAATTAAGATAGTTACATAACCTAATTTGAAAAGACTATAAAATTTTAAAACAAAAATTCAAAATGGCTAAATTCCTAAACTATATAATCAAAGGGAGTACTTGGGACCACAATTACCTTTCAAATGATTCTATTAAAATAAAGTCAAACTTAAACATTCAACTAGAATATTTTCACAAAATAATCTTTTTTTTTTTTTTTTTTACTGTTTTGTGGTTACCCAACTTTTCAGAGCTCCTTTAACTGTAGGTTAAATGCTCCTAGAGGTCTGAGGTCTCCATGTATCCTGGTCTACCTGGCCTAACCACCACAATGTGGAAGGTGAGCCAATCCACTTATTGTGAGGTGATAAAAGGCATTGTTCAAAGGTCAGGCAAGATAATGGTAGGTAAACTGGTTGGTGTAGGAACAGTTAAAGATATACCAGTTAGGAATAACTCCAGATAATGCCAAAATGAATACAGAACCAAAGATCAAGAGAACAAAACTACTTCAAGCCTACTTCAGAGTTTAAGTAGCTGCAGGACTGAATCCGTGGCTGTGTTTCCAAAACTTAGTAACTGAGCATAGACAATAGATTTTGGTACAATGAAGTACTGCTGGTAAGTTTCATAATTACGGTATAACTTTGATAAGTTGTTGTCCTGGTCAGTTCAGCCTGCTATAACAGAATACACAAAGACTGGGTGGCTGGGAAGTCCAAGATCAAGGTGTTGGATCCAGTGTCTGGTGAGAGTCCTCTTCCTGGTTTGCAGATGACTGGCTTCTCATTGTACCCTCATATGGCAGGCAGAGAGAGAGAGAGAGAAAGTAAACTCTCTGCTGTCTCTTCTTATAGAGAAGGAACTCCTTTCATGAGGGCTCCACCTCAAGACCTAATTACCTCCCAAAAGCACCACCTCCTAATACCATCATATTGGAGATTAGGATTTTTCAAACTATGAATTTTGAAGAGACTTAAACATTTGATCCCTAATGGTTGTCATTCCTAGAGCATGAAATTTAAAAAAAGAAAATTCTCCAATGCAGTGAGCATGCGTTTTTCTGACAGAAATTTAGAGAAAGTTACCCGCCTTTTCTTAAAATTGCAATTATTTGCTGTAGGCACACTGGATCATGATGTTTCTGGTTTATTCTGCTTAACAGAAAAACTTAGTAAGAGGTGTCTGCTCTAAATTGTACTATTTATCGCTCTCTTTTTCAACATTCATTACTAACCAAGCTTAAAGATGGTTTGGATTAACTTTAAATAATAGGACAAATTTTCTTGATCTATTATATGAATCACTTTATACACTGTGCAATGCATAGTGAATTCAAGGTTTCAGTGATTTAAAACTAGTTTAGCTGTAATCTAATATACTGTCTTAGTATTTTTACATTAATTTCAGCTATGAAGTTTATTTCCTAGTTTTCCATTTACTCACTTAGGCATCTTAGGTAAATTTATTTACACTTTTCTTGTATTATTTTCAAATATGTGCAGGCAGTAGAAAACATTTCTTACCTACTTCACAAGATTATTGGATCAACTACAGTACCATCTTTCTCCAAAAAAAGAATAAATAACATTAACATGAGGTTAAAAATTTTCCAAATATTTAATAGCTATTTGTTATGTTTAGTTATATTCTCTATATTCATAGTCATATATGTTCCAATATTCTTTACAGACTTTATAAGCAAGAAAAAAACACAGTTAATTTAAAAATTTTATAAAGAAATCCAGGTGGGTAGTAGAGTAAATGAGGTAGTATATTAAACAAACAATTCAAAGGAGGACACTGAGTGAGCAGGGTTTAGAGAATCAAGACTATTCTTTCTTTAGACCTTATTAAGTTTAAGAATAAGGAATCCAAGACGTGATCATAGCCACAAGACTCAGTTGGATCAGGAAATCAAAAGTGGAAAAAGAGGCAAAAATAATCATCCAATTAATTCACAAGAAGTGCGATGTATAAAAATACTCTTGGACTAGATTCTTTGATTTTTTCCCTCTACTTGAATATAAGATTTAAGTACAGCAGTGAATAAATTAAGGCTTGATCATGACTCCTTATAACCTATTGTTTAATGATGGCCTGAGTTTTAAGTATAAACATTGAAAGTTAAGGTGTTTTATCCCCTTATTTTGTAGAGGAAGATTTCTTGTTCACTGGGATACATTTATCTGTCCTAGGACAAAATAAATTAGGGTCAGACCTAGAATTAGAATACAGAGGTCATGCTTTGTCTAAGATCCTTTCCATTATCCCAAAAGTTGTCTTAGTTGGACCTGATTCTCATTGAATTTATTAAATTCTTACTTAATTTTTATCTTTTTATTTTATATCTTTATATATTAGGCCAATTTCTATGAAGGGATTATTCCTAAATAATGAATAGGTTTAAGGCATTAGGTCTTCTCTGAGTTCATAGCGATTCTTCCACTCTCACATTAATCAACACTCACCAACAAAGCTGAATTTTCTTTCGCTCTAAGTAAAGTAGACTCTTTTTTAAACATCAGTATTTATATTTAAAAATTACTCAAGTTCAAGATTTTCTACCAAGCCAAATTGATCCTAAAACATCACAATCAGAATTAATTGAAATGAGAGATTATTCATGTAACAGATTTGTATGTCTACATTGCATTGTTTACATTAAAAATAATTTTCCCCCTGCTTAAAAAAGCTCCCCATTCAAGATTTCTGCTCTAAACAAAAGAAATTGTGCACCACATCCTCTCATTTCTGCTCCATTTGGTTTGTTTTGGATATTCCAGTTTTGTGTTTTTTAAGAAACATGAATGCAATAAAAATGAGCCATGTCTATTTTTCCTACTAATAATTTATATTTTATACATCATTTCTGGAAAAATATATCTCAAATCTCTGTTACTTTCACTGTAGTTTCTGTTAAGCTTTCCAGAAATGTGAGTTGTATTAAATTTTTAATTGGGGACTTTTCAGTGTTTGGAGTTGAGAAAAAGTTATCCTGATTTAGGCAGTGTAATTTAACTCCTGTAACTACTAAAATAAACTCAAATAAAACTTATGGATTTGATTATCAGACAGCCAACACAAGCAAAGTTATCCCTCTGTCAGGAAAGTTTCTGGTTGGAGAGAAAGCGTGTAATGTAGAATGTGCTCCATTATTAAATGGATAAGGGTATTTATTAATTGAGAAGAATATGAAAGAACTCTAACTTCATAGGTGCATAGAATTTGAGATCCCATAGCCTAAGTCTGAGCCAAAAACGAGTCATTAAAAAAAATGACTTAGGTGCTGAAAGTAGTACAGTTGTCTGCTTGTTTCCTGCCTCATCCTCTAACCAAGTCACCCACATTTAATCAGCCCTCATCTCCAGACTCAGTCCTGCCCCAGAATTTGGCACCCACTTGGCCTCAAATACTGGAGCTATAAGCTGGCCTATGACAGCAGCAGCTAAGAATCTGTTCCGACTTAGAGGTTATATTACATAATTCATTTATAAGCTTATTTTAAAAATATTAATTGAGTGCCTACTATGAACCAGGTATGATACCAGTCCTAGAAATACAATAATGAGTAAAAATTACAAGTTACATTTCATCTTCTATAGCAGAGAAATCAAGGTAGATATTGATAAATCATTACACCAAAAATATAAGATTAATACTCCATTTATTCATTCAGTTTTAAAAAGTATTTTAAGTGTCTGTTATGATCCAGGGCACCAAAAATATAAGATTAATACTCCATTTATTCATTCAGTTTTAAAAAGTATTTTAAGTGTCTGTTATGATCCAGGGCGTATCCTGGATTCTAGGAACACGAGGATGAGAAGGCCAGGCAAGGTGTCTGCCTCCCTGGTATATTTCATTCTATGGAGGAAGGGGGAAGGGAGAAGGCAGAGTTAGGCGGACCATAAACAAATAAAACGAGTTTAAAAAATTCATAGAAAGATATTGTGGTTTGTGGTAAATGTGAAGGAAAAAGACTGAGTGGTATGATGGAAAATAAGGGGAGCTAGACTACCTTAGGCAGGGTAAGGGGAGGCCTCTTCAAGGAGGATGATTTGAAATATGAAGCTGCTTTGTTCAGATTCAAATAGGAAAGAGTCAAACTTATAAAAAGTCAGATAGAATACACTCTAGACAGAGGAAACAGTAAGTGTAAAGTCCTGGAAATAATTATTCAAGGAAAAGAAATCAGTCCCCTATAGCTAGAGCAGAGTAAGTGAAGCAGAGATTAGCAAGACAAATGATTTGGGGAGACAGACAAAGGACTATGTAAGCCATAGCAAGGAACTTGAATTTTATTCCACATGAAATTGGGAGGTATTAAAGGGCCTTAAGTATTAAAGTGAAGTAATCTGAACTATATTTTAAAAGATTCGTCTGGCTGCTTGATAGCAAATGGAATATCGAAGGGCAGGAATGGAAGCACTAAGCAAGACAAACTAGACAGCCATTACTGTGGTCCAGGCAAGAGATGATGTGGTGGTGACAGTGAAAATTAAGACAAGTAACAGATTTGAGATTCTTTAAGGTGGAAAAGACAGAGATTACTTATGGATAGAATGATATGGAGTTTTGAATTTCTTGCTTGAGGAATTGGCTAGATGATATTAACATTTATTGAAATGCAGAAACCTGGGAGAGGACAAGGTTATTTATTTTTTGATAGATTGTTTATTATCACTGTTGTTGTTTTATGAATGGAAAGAGAACAGAAATCAAGAAGTCCATTTTTTTCTCATGAAATGTGAGATATCAATAAGACCTAGCTCTCCAATAAGGAACTGGATATATGATTCTGACGTTCAGATGAGAGGTTAGGGCTATAGATAAATATTTGGGAGTAATCAGCATAAAGATATTACTGAAAACTGGGGTTGCCCAAACATCATTTATAGAGAAAACAGAGCAAGAGCTAATCATCAGGAGAAGAAGTAGAAGCCGACCAATCGTGCCGAGAAACAGTGGTCAGTCAGATCAAGAAGTGGTGTCAAAGGATATGTATATTTTTTAAAAAAAGTAAAAACTGTAGTTCTCATTTAGACACAATATGAATATGTGTCAAAACTCTATTTAACTCATTAATTGAGGGAAGCAGACAGATGTCGTAATCAATTCAAAGAAGAAGTCCAAGGACCACAAGTTTAGATGGAGTAAAGGAATGATGAAATAAATGTACAAATGGACCCCAAACTGGCTTTTTCAGAAGACGGGAGGAGGGTGAGAATTGTTTCCCCTACCAGATAGAACTTATTTTCATGTCTATAGGCAAGAATTATTTCCATTGCTTTCAGTTATTTATAATTCCCAGTTGTAAAATGGCTCAAAGGCAAACCTCACAGGCCCCATAGAATCAGATAACCCCAGAGGCTCCAGTATGGCATTAAAAGGATATCCAGTGGTCTCTTTTGCTTATTGCAAAGTCAAACTATTTCTTACATGGATAACCAAGAGAATATGGTGTCCTGGAAGCCAAGGAAAAAAATGTTTCAGTACAAAGTGAGCAGTCATCTGTGTTGAATACTGCTAAGAAATACAGGAAAATGAAAACAGAGAAGTATCCTTTGGATCTGATAACACGGAAGACTTGAAATGACAATTTTAGAGGGAATGGAGATGGAAGCCAGACCACTGGAGAGTGAATGAAAAGGTAGGAAGTGAAGACTGGAAAATGTAAACAACTCTTGAGAGGTTGGGTTTTTTGTTGTTACTGTTGTTTGTTTTATCCTTCTGAGGAAAACATTGAAATGTGGTGGAATCTGGAAGCAGACTGTGACGAGAGAAATTTTTTGCTTTTTCAATTACAAGGAAAGCCCTTGGATTATGTTTGATACTCTAAATGCTGTTAAGACAATCCAAGAAAGAGGGAAAAACTGCTAAAGTAGAAGCGAGAGGAGCATGAATACAGATCAAAAGGCATGCAAAAGCAAAATTAGTAAGAGCCACTGTAAAGCAGAAGGGTATATGTAACATGAAGAGAGACAAGTATAATGTAAAATGGATAGTATGTGGAACTTTATGTTCCCCAGGTGAAAGAATTCCCCTGCTATGCAATCTGAGTTCTGAGATTCTTTTTCAATATTCTACTCAGTTACCAAGTTTCCTAATATCCAGTTCTCCCATTAACTGGGTATCCTGCACCACCCTCTCTCCATGTTTGAGGCCTTACATTTTATCTTCCTTTCAACTCCTAGCTGTCAAGATCACAACCAAATTCTTGGTCTAGAGCCATCTACCAATCACCAGGCCTAAGGTCACTTAAATGAACACCAAATCTCTGACTCACTTTGAACTTCTGACTCATGGTGATCATTCTCTATTTGTTGTTTACCTCTTGAAGGATGTCCCACTTTCACTTTGAAATTTCCCTTCGCCCCCAGGCATCCGTGCCTCCATGCCTAGAATCCCTGGCCTCTGATGCTGCTCCTGTGTGAGTGTCTTTGTTGGGCTTCCTTTCCTAGTGGTCACCATAGATTCTGTCCTGGGCTTTCTTTACTGAATATTGTGGCAAGTAGCCTAAATGCAAAGAATTGAGAAGAATTTATCATCTAACTAAATTATAAAGACTTATGAAGCGCATAACAGAATATAATCAAAATGCACCTTTCTTATCTAGAAAATTTACACAGAATAAAAGCACTATGTTTCATAAAGTCCCACTAACATGGTCCTTAGAGAAGAGAAATAAGTATATCTGATGTAATCACATTAGACCGGGCATATGAGAGAGAACCTCACTAGGCATTTCTAGGTATTTTCAAATTTCAAAATAATTGGTAGCAAATTTTTCCCTCTTATCCCTGAAGACAGTGGTCCTGATAATCTTTAGAAGTGGTCAGCACAAGTGATATAGTAAAGTATCTTGCCTAATCATCAAAAATAGGCAATTTTTTATAAAATGCTTTCTCTCACCCTCCCTCCAAATGTGTGTGTGTGTGTGTGTGTGTATATATATATGTATATGTATATGTATATACCTCTTATGATTCCCATGGACTTAGAAGTGTTCAGCTTCTTGGAATCCTTGATAAAATTGTGAATGTGTATTCATAAATTTTAAATATCACAGTTCTAGTTGATAGTTTGCACCAGATAACGTAAAGCAGCCAGAGGTATATTTTATGTATTTCTAAATTCCCACTTACACAAAGTCAGTATATTCTATAGAGAAGAAAAGAGAATATTGATTAATCTGGTGACTCAGTTCAGTGAAGGTTTTTAAAATAACATCTGATGAATTTTATCCTTCCAAAGGGCTATTATTTACCTTTCCCCATAGCAGCAATAAGCCAATGTTAGTATGAGGTTTTATTATAAGACTAGTATTATTATTCCCAGAACAGGTTTAAATAAAAGGAATACTTGAAGTCAGATCTTAAGCCACATAGAACTAGGCTTGAACCACAACACCACGATGACGTACTTGTTATGAGATCTCAGGCCATGCAATATCTCTGACCTCCATCTTTATCATGTGAAATAAAGATAATAAACCATGCCCCTTAGGGATGAGGGGATTAAGATATCATTTATAAATAGCCCAGTGACTGGCATATACTAGACATCATATAACTAAATGTTAGTTCCTTCCTTCCCATTCAGAATTGGAAAACAGATGCAAAGAAGATGCAATGAAGTACTCAACATCTTATAAACAATAAACTAAAGCAAAAGGGTCCAATTCACGCTCTTCTGCCTTCACTCACAATACTAACCAATTAATCACTTGAAACATGAAGAGTCCAGTCAATCAATATGTTGCTGTTTCTAAATATTAGCATGATTGGTTACACACAATAGTAACAACTCCTTGTTAAGGACCTCAGTCCATCCATAACTCTCCAGAAATAGAAACTATCTGGGGACCAGACATAGAAGGATTGATGTTTATCCACAGCCAGTAGTGAAAACTGAGTGAAGGTCTCTGTGATGGTGGGTCAGTAGCGCCATCTATGTGTGAGAAGAATAACATATGTTCCTTGGTGACCTATCTTTTTCAATAAAGTGGCTGGTTGTTTTGGTAATAGAGAAAGGAAACAGACCTACAGTCTACTGCTCGGGTTCTGAGGCCCTGGTGGACTTTTTCACTTAAATTTTCTAAGCCAGTGGTCTAGGTTAGAGATATGCACACTTAGACTGGGCAGATAGGAAAAGCTGCTGAAAAGACCTACACCATGCTGAACTGCATTTTATGAATAAAGAATAAAAATCTTTGGACATTGGTTGGCATAGACAGATATTCCTGCCCTACCTAAAATACTAGTAATGCATGCCTCCGTGAGAAGGAAAATCTAAACATTTTCGTCTTATATTAGTATAAAAAAGAGTTTTAACATCCATTATCTTCTGATGTTTAACATTCATTATCTTCTGAACATCACAATAACAATAAGGAGTAAGGAAGAACACCAATTGACATACTTCCTACTTTGTGGAGAAACAAAACTACCTTTAATTATATTTATTTTACATTAAAATAGAGCAAAAATACTCAGATGCCTCATCAGTAACCCAAATAATTAATAATATTAGCAATTAAATTATATTATTAATTATATCATGTTTATCATTTCCATTTCTAGGAAAAAAAGTAACTTTTAGGCTTTCCTGAAAATTGTCTATTCAGTTAGACCACCATAACTAAATTCAGTGTTTTTCAAAAAATTATGTTTTTCAGTACATAAATTTACTGAAATTTTGAATTAGATAAATTTATCGCATTTGATCATTTTCAAGCATTAATTTTTAGTGTAAACACAACTGTCCACATTAAATATAATTGTATCCTTATTTTTTAATACACTGATATCTCAGAGAGAAGCACTTATTCCACTAAATTTAAGAGTAAAATAATGTCTAAGAATCCCTCATTAGCCGACTAGGAAGGAGAGGGAAAAGAAATCACCATGGGAAGGTGGAGGCAGCATTCAGTCTCCTTACTTCATAACTGCCTGTAATTAGCATAAGTCCTATGGTCACTTGACATCTCCTTTGGCATTTGGTAAAACCTGGGGTCTTCCCAAAGTTACATCAATAGCAGTGCAACAGATTTAACTTGCCTGAATTCAAAGGAAGAAAAAAATCTATAGTTCTTTAAAAGTTCTAGCAAAGATTATTGTGTTCCTTTGAACAACACGTGGATCTCTCATGGCAAGTCTTTTTTAGCTTGCAAGCAAAATAAATAATCTGTTTTTTCTCGTTAGTACAATTTAATTGACAAGGTGGGAGGGCAAAGCAGGGTGGGGTGAAGAGACTAGCAATTATTGAGCTTCTACTAGTGTCCAGGTACTTTACACAGAGTATCTCATTTAATCCTCCTAGTAGGTATTTAAGAGAGTATTAATATTTCCATTTGACAGGCGAAGAAACTGAGGCCCAAAGGGGTTAAGTAACTTACTGGAGGCTAATACAGTTAGTAAATGGCAGACTCAAGATTTGCATTCCAGCATGCCCAACTCAAATACTTATGTTCACTGTAGAACCCTGCACATCATACATATCAAAGTAAAAATTAATATTAAAACATCTACAACTAATTTAAAAAGCCGGCCACAGAAGAGTACTCATATATGATTCTTTTAATAAAGAGTTCAAAAAAGCAAGAAAACCTAATCAATGGTGTTAGAAGTTAGGACAGTTGTTATCCCTGGAGAAGCAGAGACTAGGATGGGGCGCAGTGGGGTCTTCTGGGGTGCCGATGATATTCTGTTTGTTAATCTGTGTGCTGATAAGGCAAGTGTTCGCTTTGTGATAATTCATCAAGCTGCACACTTGTGATTTCTGTGCTTTCTGTTTGTATATTCTGCTTCAAGTGTTTTTAAAAATTGCTCTTTTTTCATTTGGATGAGGCATCTATTTCATGACATTTAGGCTTGACTTGATTCCATCAAAATGCTTCTCTTTAGCTTACATAAAGTTCAAGTATCTTGGATTTGAAGAGCTAGGCAGAACATCTTTCCAAAACAATTTTCATCTGAGACATCTGTATTTCTGTTGCTGATCCTATCAAATCCTCTGAGGTCAGAGGTAGATACTTAAAAATAAAAATATGAACACTTTATATACCTCCAGCCACATCAAAGATGACTCAGATCAAGAATTGGCTCCTGTCTTGAAGATGATGTATTTTTATTCTTGCTATATTAGGCTGCTTAGCCCAATCATAGCTAAAAAATACACTACAGTACTGACATATTTCTATATTTAATCTAAGTTTTGTAACAAAAGGCATTCAAAATAAATTTAAGTCAAGAAATCCCCCTATTCATTACTTCTGGACTGAATGGTCCTATTACCCCAAGGTCTTTTCATAAGTAGCAGCCTTCATATAACAGATCATTTATAATGCCAGTATTGAAAGGAAAGAAGGAAGGAAGGATGCAAGGAAGGAAGAAAGGGAGGGAGGAAGGGAGGAACGGAGGGTGGAAGGAAGGGAAGAAGTTAGAAGTGAGTTCTGGATTTAGAGATGAATTTTGAAGTCTCTTGATATACTATGGAATTTTTTCTTTTGTTCACATTTTAGGGATAATGCCTACAAATTATAAACACTACAAATTTACAAGTCAGAAAATACTATGAAGTGTTCTCAAAATGTTTGAATAAGACAGTTTGAGATATGATTTTAAAATTCGATATAAAGTAGTCAGTGTTACCAAATTTTACCAAAAATATTTACCTGAAGCCTTTACACCTTCTGTCTGGGCTACAGAGAAGACAGGGTAGAGAGAAACAAAGTAAATGACACTCCTTCTTCCGAACAATCAGAACAAATCTGAAAGGTGGGCTATTTCACAGGCCAACTGATTCACCCTACTCAACAATTTAGCATCATAAATAAAGACACTGTCAGAGAGCCAGAGACTTAAGAGATATATCAGCCAGTGGGACGGACGGTACTGGACAGGATCCTGCTTTGCACAAACTACCCGTGAAGAACATTTGAGAGACCAACCAGGGAAAATGGAATATGGACTGGATATTAGCTGGTGTTGTCACTAATTTTGTGAAATGTGATGACTTTGTTTTATTATCTAAAAATACGGTCTTAATTTTATAAGATGCGTGCTAAAATATTTAGAGGTGAAATGTCATGATAACTACAATTTCCTTTAAAATATATTATATTAAAAATAAAAAGCAAGCATTTTTAATATTTATATGAGAGCTCATAGAGCCCAATTTACACTTACTTCAATGACACCAGATATTGTTTCAAAAAAATTATAGAAGTCACATTCTTTTGATAAGATTATATAACCTGTTCACATTATTTACAGAATCAGCTTAGAAGCTATTGGTTTGCAAATTGGTCCATGTATACAGAGGGCAAGGAGAGACTGAAGAAAGGCAGACCACTCCAGATTGGCAGGTGGCAGGTTTAATAAGCAAGCAAACTTCTATATGAGGCTTGTCTTGCGTGGCCACGAGATGAGTAGATCTCTGCACCCATGTATGAGAATCTTAAACGTTTACATGGAAGCCTTAACTGGGCTCAGTCATGTAGACTGTACAGATGGTCTCAACAACATTGCTCTCTCAAGGCTGTGTCCTTGAAAACAGCTGCCACTGTGGGAACAGTGGGCAGAAGCTACATTCCAAGGACAGGGAGGGGGTGGGGAGCCTCGGATTGCCTGGGTCCAGCTCATGGGTCAACCTTGGTGGTCACATCCTCTCAATGACCTCGTCCAACATAAACTAACAAAAAATGAGCGTTTACATTATAATTACAGTCTCTAATTTGGAAAAGAAGATAACTTCAGGTATTGCCTACTCTAATTACCCTCTTATTTAACAGATATGTCTTAGAAGTAACTCTGACTGCTTAAAAAGCCAAAAACTCCCTCAAAAGATGAAGGCATTGCACCTCAGTTTGAAAATGAGTTTCGAAAGAGCAGTTCAAAGTTTCTGTGTAGTAGGCATAATCATTTATTTGATTTATTGAGTGTCTATTAGACGGCAGTCACTTTGTTTTGCATTTCCCATAATTTGCAGTGTTCTCAACAATTCTCAAAGGTAGCTACCATCATGTTAATTTTACTTAGAAGAAAACTCAGGAACAAAGAAATTAAGCTTGCAAGTGATTGAAAACTAAGACAGGAAATCCTATCTGTTCAACTCCAACATTTATACTTTCATTCAGTCTTGTTGCCTATAGATTATAAACATATTTAGAATAGGTATACAAGCTTTAAGAGCTTAGAAGTGAAAAGGTAATTATTTAAATAGACAAAACCCAAGATTTCCCTTTAAAAATTTGCCACATTTAACTTACACATTTTTAAGTGCTTATAAATATTACCATAACGTCTGAATCATTGTCTATACCCAACTGAAATAATACATAAAAAATAAAAGAAAATACATTTACTATATCATATTTTTACTTTAAATTAACTTAGCTTTCTTTTTTGGCCTGGTTAAATCTACAAATTCATTTACAATCTCAGATTATTGCTTGTCAGAGAAGCTTGATTACTATAATCACCACTGTAACACTGAAACCAAGGCTTCCCTAGGTCTTCAATAGTCATGGTCTTATTATACAAATATCTAGTAAACTCAATCCACAGCCATCATTTGACTCAATTATTTGGCTTTATATTGTTTTAAAAGCCAGGGGAAGAACGAGTTATACAGGTTTCTTTTTTTTTTTTTCCCCCAGTTTTCAATGTTTGGGCTATACCTACAATTTAAGTGAGTCAAATCTGCATGTTTTGTCCTATAAAAGATAACCACTGTTTTGTTAATTGAAAAAAGTCAAATATGTATAAAATAATATGCATACCATAACCTCTTCTGTTTTAAGGGAAAAAACACTGTATGTTTAAAATGCTTTGGACTTGTTTGTATAAACATAGAGAAATTATAGAAAACACACTCTAAATACTTGCTACTCAAATGTTGTCCTCAAGTCAGTAGTAGCATCTTGGGATCCTTTTGGAAAGGAAGAGTCTCAGGTCCCACTCTGATCTGTTCCACATGAATTTTCATTTTAACAAGATTCCCAAAGGGACTGGTATGCCCACTAATGTTAGGAAGTACTGTTCTGAACAATTTAAACAAGTTATAACCAAAAGATGGAATTGGAACAGGAGAGAGAGATTATTGAACTTTTCTGTATGCTCCTCTGTGTTCTTCAATAGTTTATGATAGATAAAATTACCCTTATAATTTAAAGTAAAATAAAAAAGTTTTGGAATATGTGCATGTGTTAGTCTGCCCAGGCTGCCAGAATAAAATACCACAGACTGAGTGGCTAGAACAACAGAAACTTATTTCTCACAGTTCTGGAAGCTGGGATGTCCAAGATCAAGGCACCTGCAAGGTACCTTTCATTCTGAAACCTCTTGTCTTGACTTCTTTTTGAGCTGGTGGAGACAGAGAGCCAGTGAGCTCTCTGGTGTCCCTTCTTATAAGAGCTCTAATCCCATGAGAGAAGGGCCCACGCTCATGACCTGATCTCACTGCAATTACCTCCCCAAGGCCCCTTCTCTAAATACCATCACATTTGTGGTTAAGGCTTCAACATATGAATTTGAGGGGACAAAAGCATTCAGTCCATAGCAATGCCTACACACATACAATCCCGAATTATTATCTAAGAATAACTGAGGCAATCATTCTAAGCATCTGTGCTTGGGCAGTGGAATTGCATTCATTTAAAATTGAGCAATATGGGGCCAGCCCTGTGGTGCAGCGGTTAAGTTTGCATGCTCCACTTTGGTGGCCCGGGGTTTGCAGGTTCAGATCCTGCAAACCAAAGAGGTGTGGACCTGCACACCACTCATCAAACCATGCTGTGGCAACATCTCACATACAAAATAGAGGAAGACTGGCACAGATGTTAGCTCAGGGACCATCTTCCTCAAGAAAAAAAAAAGAAGATTGGCAACAGATGTTAGCTCAGGGCCAATCTTCCTCACACACAAAAAAAAAAGTAAAAAAAAAAAAGGAATTAATTAATTAATTGAGCAATAACGCTGGAATTTTATCTGCTTGTATTTCATAGGAAAGTGCCTCTAAACTGTTTCTTCCACCTTTATATCTTCTTAGAGTTAATATTGCATTGATTTACCACTGCTCCCCAAGGAAGATTATGAAAGCCCTTTTTGTATGCTCAGATGTTCAGAATTGCCCCTGAGGTAGGAGCTCCTTCCTGAACCATGTCTAATGTAAAATGGAAAGGCCCTTATCATGGAACATGGATCTAACACTGTTTTCCATAGGCTGGCATATAAAAGACATAAGGTGGGCATCCTAAGAAGGTCTGAAAGACTAACCATAGAAATCTCAGTACTATTTCACCACAGCTCAGGATAAAGACAGGGATATACATAGGGAATTTCGTTAAATGATCCAACAACTCTGGAAATTATATATTCTTGTTCACATATTTTCATAAACCACTTCTGAAAACCTGTTTTGATTCTTTAAACATTTTTGCAAAACCTCTAAATATGCACAGGAACTTCCTTAACCTAGCAAAGAGTATATATGATAAATCTATTCTAACATAATGCTTAGTGACGAGAGACTGAACTCTTTCCTCTTAAGACTGAGAATAAGGCAGGATGTCCTCTCTCACCATTCCTACTCAGGGTAAATTTTGAGTAGGGATGGGTTCTGCTCAGAAGCTTTGAAATGTCTAGCGACGTCAACAACACTGTCTTACCACATAAAAGATAATGTATGGGACAATCTATGAGAACTTCAATCAATAGAACACATTCACTGCCTTTTGCAAGACTTGCCTTCATTGTACTATGGACACGTGAAGATTTTTGCTGCAGAGTAACAACAAAAGATTTACTCCATCTCAGGCTTTGGCTTCAATGTAGAGATTTTGCTATTTAACATAAAAATGGGAAGATATAAAAGATGAATAAGAAATAGATTTTGGTGTCAGGCTCAGCTGGGTTTGAGGACGAGGTCTACCTCTTACCAGCTAAGTGACCTTGGACAGGTGGTTTGACTTCCATAAACCTCAGTTTCCTCACATGTAAAATGTGTAATTGGGAGGAATATATTTAATAATTTACATGCATTTAGCATATAACAAATATTCTGTACAAGTGGTTATTAAAAATATCATTTCTATCATCTTACTTCCCTAACTCTATGATGCATATTTTTTCTCATTTCAACATTTCCCTAATCTAGATATATCTTTCAAGTGAGATAAAAAGAAACTTGTTAATGGGATTAAAAGGAGATGCAACATATAAATAATTGATATTTTCTACACTTGCATGATTTTTTAAAGCCATGCATTAAAAGTTATTTGTTCATTCAATTTAAACCACATTTGAGTTATTTGCATTAGCAGGGCCTCATGCAGTTGACTTTTAATTTAAATTCACATCTCTAATTGTTGTACAACAGATGTATAAAACTACAATGTGATTCAACCTTGAGCTGAAACGTTACAATGCTTGCCACTTACTAGCCAATGCAGTGAAAGGCAACGGAAATTACCATATTTTTATCAGTAGTCTAAAGCTTTCCTGCATATTAGAATCACTTGGCTTTTTTTTTTAATACCAATGCCACAGACTCTGCCTCAGACCAATTAAATCAGATTTGTGGAGGGGTGTGGAGGCGAGGCTAAATATTTGAAGTTTTTAAAAAGTACCCCCAGGTGATTCTAATATGCAGCCATATTTGAAACTACTAATTGGCAAAATACTTTTCAAAGTTAGAAGAGGTGGGTAAGACTTCTGGCTAAATTTCAAGATAAACTGTTTGACTTCCAGCAATAGGTATTCAATGTAAGAAGTGTGATATTTCAGTTAGGATGATTGAAAATCAGCAAACACAGGGGTATAATAGAAGTTTGTTGTTTTTCTTTTAAAGTTCTCTGTATCTGAAATTAACTCTCAAGATCCCATTTTTGTTTATAGCAAAAATGTTAAATTAACTAATTAGTAAAATCTAGATGCATTCAAGTAAATTGAGTTCCATCCAACGGTTTGAAAAGCCAGCTCTACACTGCTTCTTGGTATGAGTAATTTCCTGAAGCCCAGGTGCACTCTGCATCAGGTAGACTCTAGCAGGGGGTCCATATCTCACCCCCTTAAAGGGTCAATTTTCCCTTCAATGGGTCACTGAATTTGCTTTGTGATGACTGATTTTATGTGTCAACTTGGCTAGGCTATGGTGCCCAGTTGTTGGGTGAAACACCAGTGCAGATGTCATCTTAAAAGTATTTTTTAGATAGGATTAACATTTAAATCAGACTTTGAGTAAAGCAGATTACCTTCAACAATGTGGCTAAGCCTCACCCCATCAGTTGAAGGCCTTAAGAGCAAAGACTGAAGTTTCCCAAAGAAGAAGCAATTCCATCTCAACTGCAACATTGATATGCCTAAGTCTCCAGCCTGCAGATTTTGAACTCAAAACTGCAACTTCAACTCTTACCTGAACTTCCAGGCTGCTGGCCTGCAATACAGATCTTAGGCTTGCCAACCCCGTAATCACATGAGCCAATTCCTCAAAATAAAATTCTCTCTGTGTGCGCGTGCATGTGTGAGTGTGTGTGTGTGTGTGTGTGTAATCTCTTATTGGTTCTGTCTCTCTGGAGAACACTTACTAACAGACACCTCAAATACATTGGGTTCTACCACTTAGGCCTATAGGAATGATTTACATTTCTGCTCTTTATGCCAGTCAGGATGCTTGACTTCTTTCTCTTCCACTGCCCTGTTATCAGGCCACTCTTGTTATTTCTCTTGCTTTCCCTAAGCACCCATGGGGTGGGATCCAACTGCTGGGCTTCCATATATTGGAAATCTTGGCAAAATAGGGTGTAGTACATGTCCACACTCTCCAAAACTCCAAAAAAAATCATTTAAGGGACAATCCAGTTGTATTTCTACCTATTCTTCTTTGCCCCTGAATGACTTTGGGTAACAGAAACCCTCATTGTCTTCACGTCAGTTTCTTTACCCTTCCCTGTCCTCTCTGCCTCCTCCAAAGGGTAAGAAGCAGCATAGGGCTAGGTAGGATAATCTACTGTCCCAATTTGCCCAGGATTTTCCCAAGTTCCACACTGAAATCCCAGTCCTAGGCAAACTAGAAATGTGGAATGGTTGACCACAGTAGGAGGGGATCAGGCCAACCTATCAGAGTGTGTCATTTTAATAGTAGTTTGAAATCTTCTCCATCCATCACCCACATAGTAGGCTTTTAATCTCGGAAGTCAAGAATCTGGCAGATTTGGATTCCTGATTACTCTCCCACCAAACGGAAACTTCATGTCTACATTCTGAATGGTGAGAAGAGTTTTACAAAAGAAGCTTACATGATATATTATGTCTCAAAGTAGTAGTCTGTTACAAATCAATACTTCATATCTTAAGCTAAGAATATACTTTGATAACCTTCCAAATAATTTATTAATCCTCAGAAATAATGAATCTGGCATGGATTATGAAAGAAGACATAGATATGGCACTAGCAAAGTAGCTTTTTGAGAATGAATAACTGTATATTAATAAAGGTTTATAATAAAATTGTTGCATATATTTAATATAAAGATTCTACACTGAAGAAATAAAATCAGTAGTATCTTGAAGTCTAGGAAATTCATTACCATTTTTATTGACTTAATAAAAATAGACAATGTAGAAAGGGCACTATCAGTCCACCAAGTTCCTCAGTCACTTCTAGGATGTATGGAGAAATGGACTGAGTTTGTCAAGAACAAAAGACTGACAGTTCAGATAAACATGAATGACCTTTCAGCCGTCACTGAGCACATAAGGTAGCGAGCTCAGGGAAATTAGCTCAGAAAGGCAGTAGCAGATCCTGCAGACGTTGGAAGGCAAGTGAAAGTCAGGTGGCATGAGAAGCCCTCGTTTCAGAGGTACTGTGTATACTATGAAACTAGTCCTAGTTCTAAAGGTAAATTCTGCCCCTAATTTATGCAGGGGCAGGAAGGCTAAAACACAGGGAATAGAAGTGAGAAGGCTTGTGGGCTGACATCTTGCTAATATGCCCCTGCTCTGAATAGATTTTCAAAGTTAAAGTGAGAGCAAACTTGTGCAATCAAAAATATGCCAAATAGCCAATATCATTCCAAAGATCTACATTACACTTGTATTATACATATTCATTCAAATGTTTACTATGCTTTCAGTAAATTAAATAAATACCATTCTGATTTACATGCAGTTTGTTTTCTATGTGAGATCTGCGAATTGTTAGAAAAACACATTCTTATCTTTTTACTGCAAAGCACTTTTCAAAAGCTTCACAACTGTTTGTGCTACCTTGGCAAAGTCTTTATTATGAAATAGATTGGCCAAGGGTAAGCACTTCAGAATAAATGTCAAGGTGTAATTTGAGAAATGATATTATGTGCTAATAATCAAGGTTTGCCATTTTCAACAGCAAATACTAATATATATATGAGCCAAAATATATAATAATATATATATGAGCCAAAATATATAAACAGAGTTCACAAAAGAAATTACAGGGAAATACAATGTGTACCTTGGATTTAGTATGGGCGGCATTTACATCTTACTGATTTGCAAACGTTAAAGAAAATTGAACTTCCTTGTCAGGATGTTTATTTCATTGGGAAAGCTTCTGCGATAAAAAGACAGGACTTTATTGCATTTACTCTTCTTAATAATTTTTTAAGTGTTCATCACAGATTTAAAAATGCTACTCACCTTCATCTACACTTGAAATCTTTATTAATAGCATATGGGTGAAAATTTTCTTGGTGAGGAAAAAAATCATAATTATTGAGAGATTATTAAGAAAACAAACTGTCAAAATTATCTTAATAGCTTACAATTAAACCAATAGGCATAATAGTACAAAAACATGCATCCATTTGCTTAATCATCCACATTACTGGTATTTTTATTGTTTTTTGCTGAGTACCCACCAAGGAACAGATTAAATTGATAAGTGATAGCACCTTTTCTCTATTTCCCTTTTTAAGTTCTATGCACAAACAGAAAGTTTTAAGTTTACTTTGCAAGGAATTTATTTCCACTTGGGCATGAAATCTTTAAAGAAGTATGTTTGCTAAAGTAAAAGACAAGGGCCAGCCCAGTGGCACAGCGGTTAAGTTTGCATGTTCTGCTTTGGCAACCCAGAGTTCACCGGTTTGGATCCCAGATGTGGACCTACACACCACTTGTCAAGCCATGCTGTGGCAGGCCTCCCACATATAAAGTAGAGGAAGATGGGCATGGATGTTAGCTCAGGGCCAGTCTTCCTCAGCAAAATGAGGAGGATTGGTGGGAGATGTTAGTTCAGGGCTAATCTTCCACAAAAAGAAGAAAGGAAAAAAAGAAAAAGACAGATTCTTGCCATAAAAGGAAAAAAGGTTAAAGCACTTGTGAATCCCAACTTCCCATAGTCAAATTTCTTAGGGTTGCTTGGATCAGCACCCACTCTTCCATCTTCCTGACACCATCTGATCCTTACTTCTGCTCACTAAGATTACTATAGACACATCCTATATGATCTTAATGCCTCCAATGTTTTTCTTAAGCAAATTTTTCCTGAATATTGTTGGAAATTTTATCTGTCCAAAAAACCTCTGATCATGTCACTACCCTACTCGAAAATCACTAATGGCCCTATTGATGAGAGAATGAAGGACCCATGTGACCCCTAATCAAAGCCTTCCACAGGAAACTCAGCCCTCTGCCCCAGCCTCATCCTAACCTCTACAGAAACCTTTCTCAGCCAAATTGATCTACTCATTCTTTCATAATATGCTCCAGACATTTCCATCTTTGTTTCTCCATCTGAAATGTATTCTTCCTGATAGTCAAAATCTCCTCAATCTTTCAAATCCCATTTAAAATGCCACCCCATTCAGCTCCCCTTGATCAATGCAATCTCTTCCACCTCTAAAACCTAATGGCTTTGTTTACCTTGACGCCATTTACCATATCTGCCTGTGTTACCTTCAGTTAATATGAGAAAATGATATGACTCTAGTACCTTAGAAGCTCCTTGAGAAAGGAAGCTGCATCTTAACGGTAATTCCTTCTTCAATAGCACTGAGCACCGAGTCTAGGCACATGGAAGGTCCCCAATAAAATATTTGCTTATTTGATTTGTTTGTTCGTTTGTTTAGCCCATCTGAGGGAGGTGCTGGACCATAATAATGCTACACCACACACCTCATTATACATTTGATAAAATGTGAATGCTTGTGCTTCAAATTGTATTTATAGTCTATAAATTATATGGGCTCAATATGGACTAAAATACAATTATTTCAGTCTTGATAAAGTTTTTTCTTTAATTTAGATCCTTAAGCCACATGATGTAAAACTTGCAAGCCACATACTTTTAGTTCTATGTTAGGAGTTCTCTCCTGTGTTACTTTGGATCAAAAAATTTCTCAAATAAGTTGTTATAAAGAATTAAAATCAAGTTTTAAAATCACAACTTAAACTAGTTTGAAAACTTATACCAAATGTCAGCATACAAGAGGGCTAAACATATAAAGACTGTGGAAGTAGGATACTTCACCAAACGGCAATAAAAATTCCCTGAAATGTCAGGAGATCTTTGTACAATTAAATCCATAGTCTTGGAAAGAATTTTGTCCTACATCCCTATATGGCATGTGTCAAGGGACATTTGCTTCTCTGAAAAAATAAGAATATATTCTTCCATTCTCTCATAAGACTAAAATTAGAGAAAACCTAAAGTCTGTCTATATCAATTGCTGTCTATGACAAATTTATTATTAAATCTTTACTTGGGTTCAAACTTGTTTCCTTAAACTACCTATATATCATATGAAAATAACCCCAGGTGGGATTATGGAGTCAACAAGTCTGCCCTGGATATCTTTTGGGGAAACTCAAGGATTTACCACTTAAAATAAACCTAGCTCTTCTTTTGGTCAAATGTAACACATCAAAATACCAGCAAGTCAAACTGCTAACTACTCCCATTAACTTTTGTAGATATAACATTCTCCTGAATTTTACCTTGTTGCAGGTAGTGAAGTCCTGAGAAAAATTTATTCACATTTTCAAAAGTGTTTCTCTCACTTCAACAACCCCCCTACAGTAGCAACAAATCACTAAACCTTTCACAAAATGCTACCTGATGTTCTTTAAAATACCTAGCAGCAATGGACATTCATTTTGGTTAACCATTACAGTCATTTTTTGCATTTTTGTATTTTTTTCCGAAGGGGGAGAAATATGGCCCTATATAAACCTAATGCCAAGAAAAATGTAAGCTAGTACTCATTAAAATACCCACTCTCTGCCAAAGCTAAATTCTGCCTCAGAATTGTGAGGGCAACGCCCGTCACAATGCCTTTGATGCCACAACAAATTGTTTCAACCATCTTCGTGCTATTTAAAGTGTGGAAGAAATACAGACAATCTTCTGGAATGTATTCATTACCTTGAAAGTGCATGACATGCTGGTCATGCCAAAATGAGTATGATTGTAGCTTTTGTGGTACAAAACACTTTTACCTCATTATAGTCTCAAGACAATCTATGTTATAATCCCATTTTCACTTATGATTGCTCTCAAAATTCTCCATTGAGGAACTTTCATACTACAAAAACAAACTTAAACTTACATTTTATATTAAAAAAATGGAAAACAACATCTCTTACCAAGAAAAAAAAGCCTTAAGAATATCAGAGATTTGTTATAGGATATGAAGATTTCAGACCATCATGTCATTTCAATCATCAGAATCACAGCTACAGAGCACAAGGAGAAGAGAAAATAAATTCTGTGTTCACCATTGTTAATGTTTAATTAGTATCTGGCTTGATAGAATAAATTTGAGAATAAGGTGTTAAAGAAAGATATTTGAATTGTATATAAATGATCTATGCCCTCCATGTGCTATAGTACTTACCACAAATAATGAAGTTGACTTTCTTGCCAGAGTAAATGTAGTTCATTAGAAAAGGACGATATGTTTAGAGAACATTAATGACTTGGAGCACTTAAAATTTACATATGATAAAAATTTAAGAATACAATTTTTAAACTAATGGCATTCAAAACTGTTCGAGCTATGACTCAATAATGAGTGTAAAAGATTTCCCAATAGGAAAGTTTAGTACTCTTTCCTCACACTACAGTTATGGTGTCCTCTTCTTCCAGGTAAGGAATCTCCCCATATCCTACCAGAAAACATCTAAACTGCTCAGTGTGACCTGCAGTGCCTGACCCTGCCTGGCAATTGCCATATCTGCTCTTACTCACAACCCTGCAGTCCTTGCTATGTCTTCACTCATGCAGTGCATCTATCCAAATTACCCTTCTTCTGCTCTGCACCTCCCCTGACTGCCTGTAACACAAACTTACCTTACAGACTCAGCTCAGGCATTACCATCTTCTTTCAAGCCTTTCCTGGTGCTCCACACATTCTGAGGAGGACTCACCACTTTTTCATATGGGCCATTTAGCATAACACCTATAAGACTTCACTGCATATATCAATTTATGTTCCATCCATCAGCAAGCCCCATTGGTTCTACTTCTAAAACACAACATACCCACTTCTCTTCATCTCCCTTACCACCACTCATCTCAATCCATGCCAACATCATTTCTGGTCTTGTTGATTACAATACTGTCCTAATTCATCTTTCTTCTTTCACCCTGGCACCTTCCATCCCTTTCCAACCCATACTCCATTCAGCCTCTAGAGCGATCATTTTAAAATATCATCAGATTAGATCAGTAACCTGCTTTAAGTCCTTTAATGCATTCCTGCTGCTTTAAGAATCAAACCTAAAGTGCCTCCAGGGCCTGCAAGGCCCTTCTGATCTGGCTCCTCCTGCCTCTCCAACTTCATCTCAGATCACTCCCCCAACCCCAAAGGCCCATCATTCTCCAGCAACACTGGGATCATTCTGCTCTACAAACACCAAATACCCCCTTGTTCATCTCTATAATGTCTCCTAGCTCCCACGTGGCATTCTCATTTTCATTCCTCAGGTCTGCTTAATATCACCTATAGAACAGCTCCTCATCACTCTCTATCAAGTAGTCCCTCCCTCAATTACTCTAGCTCACATTACCACATTTTCCATGTAGACTAAATGCTCTGTTGATTTGTTTACTCGCTCACTCTTTGTCTTCTTCCCTAGAACATGAGGACTCCATGAGGACCAGACTCTTGCCTGATTGTATGCCATAGCATATCTTCTAGTCCCAGCCCATTGTCCCACCCATGGTGGAAGCTTATTAAAGATTTGTTTAATTAATTAATTAATGACTTAGGTTCTCTCCCTGTTACACTATAAACTCCTTGAAAGACAGTGCCAAGACATATTCTATCTTTGTAATCCAGAATCTAGAAAAGAGCTTGGCATAAGAGACATTGTCCATAAATGATTGTGGAGTAAATAAATGAAAGAACATATGAAAAAAAATTGATTAGTGTCCTTATATACACAAAATGTAAAAATCCAACCCTAGAACAGTGACTGGACCGTTGAAGGTATTCAACAATGTTTGCTAAATGAATGAATGAACAGAGTATGCACACAAATAACTTCTTCCTCTTGCTGCACTTATGCCTTAAAACATCCACAATAAACCGAGACAAAAACTTGATATCTAAAAAACAAATCAGAACAAGCAACAACGTAAAGTTCCACTTTTTGTGCAGATAGTTATAATCTCTCATGTAAAGCCGAATGTCCCTCAGGTGCTCATGTTTACTCTTCTTCCCAATCATAGCAAAATCAGAAAACATCTGGAACTTTATAAAACTATGGTCTATGATTTCAGAAAATGTTACTCAGTCAAAAAATCTGGCCTTGAAAGCACTTTTTAAAGTAAAACAGACTAATTTTGTAAGCACTGTTGCTGAAGAGTGCATATTCTTTAATCATAAGAACCTCTAAATTGTTTCAGTTGTCATTCAGAACAATGAAAAGAATCTCTTTGGACCAAGTTCTTGATAACAAGCTCATAGTCTGAAAGTGAAGTTTGAGGCTTGGAAGGGTGTGAAGGCAGGAAAAATCATTCTTTATAAATAGTTTATTTTTTTAAAGTAAAACATGTGTTTGGATTAAAAGCAATCATCCTTTCGTGCTTATATTTTGGAATAGAATCATATGTAGCAATCACAAGATTAGGACCATAAGTGATAAAAGATCAGCTCATAAGAAAACAACTGCAATTAAAAATCTAATATTTTCCCATTAATCTTGAGCCTACCTGGAAAACACACTTTTTCCATACTAGTTTCACAGGAAAAATAGACATTCATTTTCTTCCTTTATAATCTTATTTTAAATAACTGCATTTAACCTAATTATGGGGTCAGGGGATTTGTACATCACAAGAAATAATAGTCTACACAAGATGTATTTGAGCAAACTAAATTTTTAAAATATAAAGCTTCTCAGAAGTTGAATGAAGTCAGAGAAGACTATCAAGATATTGTTTTATGAAGCCTCAGGACTTCCAGAGGTGATTACAATGTCAGTGTTATGATTGAGTCCTCTGTCTGCATCCTTTAATTGTATTGCTCTTCCCACCATAGCTACGGTACTTTGAAGTCCTAGCATGAACCAGACACTATGTTAGGCACTTAACATTTGCTCTCACTAATCTTTACTCCAGACAGTTAAGGTAAATACTGTTTCCCCTTTGTCAAGAAGGGAAATGAGGCATGGAGAAATTCAGCCATTTGCCAGGCAGGATGTAGTACCCTCAAAATCTCCATGGGACTCTCCTCACCTGAGCATGCTCGCTGTGTTAGTGGTTCTCAGACCAGCAAGAGAAGTCTTACCAAGGACCTTGTTAGAAATGCAAATTCTCAGTCCTCTGTAGGAACCTACTGAATTAGGAATGGAGTGGAAGTCAGCAATCCGTGTTTTAAGAAGTCCTCCAAGTGATTTTGCCGCATGCTCAAGTTTAAACCACTACTCTAGTTGAAATCATTTGCTTTGAAATGAAACTTCGAGACAAGTCTCTGGCTCCTTTTCAAGTGAGGACTGCTTCTTCTATCCCTATCTGTAGAAGCATTCTAGCGCTTCCATCCCCTGGTCTGCTGACCTCAAAGCCTGTTCTTTCCTCCGCACCCTCTGCCTCTTGATTTGTTCTGAATCTCTTCCCCTTATTCTTTGCGTGAATCTCTTTTCTCTTGTGATTTTCTCCTCTGCCGATCAACCTTGCCATTCCTGAATCTGCCATTGCTACCTTCCAGTCCTGTGCTCACTCAACTACCCCCCTGGGTCTTTTCTTATAAGAGACTTCCAACTCTGAGTGTGACAGTTACAAGGCTGCAGAGAGCCTACAAGGTTCATCAGAGAACTACACAGAAAATTTTTTCCATTAAAGGCTGCTCTGGCAATTACAGGCCCAGACTGGCTATGTATAGCTTGCTGACCTCCACGTTATCTGCCTGGGGCCTCAATAGTTGGCTTTGGCCAGGATTGGTAAACCCAAGGTCAAGTTGGGCCCAGGGTTCACAGATGTGGCACAAATATCAAGGTTTATCCAGATAATTTCGTCTGACACACTTATCACCTTATATAAAACTACTATTGGCTGTAACTGTGTTTATTCTTTAGGCAGAGTTGCAGAAACCATGAACAATCTCAATATTATGCTTCTGGTTTGTAACCAGAAGCATAGGCCCTTTACTGATAAATATCAGCGAAAGAATATGCAAAGTTTTAGTTTTGTTAATCCAGCACCAAAATAGCTAAAGTAGTGGGGTAATCCATCAAATCATGTTTTTGGGTATTCAGTAGAAGAAAACACTAACTTGATCAATGATTGATCAGCTGGATACTTCTCCAATTAGTTACATTACTCTCTGATGGCCATAATAATTGTTGGAATACAATGCAAAATGAGCTGATTATCAGAGAGAATTTCTAAGTGACAGTTCCATAATTTATAAAAATTCTCCAAGAAAAGAAAAATGATTAATCACAGAAATCTTAAAAAAAAACAGATCCTTATTGATTTTCTTAGAGTCACAGGATTGAGGTGCTCAAATATTTGATGGAGCCCTATGGCAATGTAAGACTGTTTGTATGTCCCAATTGTATGATTCATGTTTAGAAAAAAAAAAGGAAGAAGAAGAAAGAATTTGACTAAACATGATTGACTTCTCATGATTGCAATCACTAATCGCAAAAACTCCAGATCAAAGAATCTTTATTGATTACATGACAATTGAGTAGAAAGGAAAAAAGATGAAGGAATGTTCACTGCCCCTCATAACTGTTTCAGAAAAGACAAAGGTGTAATCCGCCATGTACTCCACATTATTGTTTTCTTGCAAAAGCTACATTAAAACACTTGAACCAAAATTTTAAGATGTGCTATTGTAAATGTAGTAAGCCAGATTCATCTCTAGTTCACTTTGGGGTAGGAACAATGGTACCCGCCACAGCCTAGTTGTGCCATCCTTTTTGTTGCTGTACGATGGAAGCTTTTTGAAGCAGAAAAAAATACTCCTGAGGTTTTACAAATATTTCCACAATATTTCATGAAGTGCTAGATCTTGGATGTCAGGGGTAACTCTGGATCATCAGTCCATAAACAAATACTCATCAAGGAATCTATTCCTCAGGCAATTAATACCAAGAATAATATTGATGCCTAGTTTTTATATGATCCTTAGAGGAAACAGGGATGGAATACATGAAAACAATTCATTGCCAAAGTACTGACAAAGCAAAAGAAAGTTTTCAAAAGCCATTAAATTTTATTTTCAGTATGAACCTCAGAACTGGCTAAGGAAATTTAAACTTCCAAAGATTTTTTAAAAGGAAGCTGCTCCATTTTTTATTTGCAAATACATACAGCTTCTTAGCTCTTGGCAAAAAGATTGATAAATGAGAATATGCGTCAGAATTTTAGGAGGAAAAAAGAAAACTATCTGTAACATTTAGTAAAATGAATTATCAGTCACTATCAGCCAAAAAAAATCATTTTAATGCATTTATTTTAAAAAGTGTGTGAAACCAAGGTAATTATATGCCATTGACCTATATTTACATGACATAATTATCATAAATAATCAAATAAAGTAAGCATAATATGAAATGTGTTTAATAGTTTGATGCCACCCAGAGGATTGGCAAATTGAACACTGCATTTAAGTTGTCTACATAAAATAGAACTATTACCTGATTAATAATGCCACAAAAAACTTTGTTTTTATCTATATGTTTATTTGCCTCTGTTTTTGTTTTATTGTGAAATGTTGTATTGTTAAGGAAATATTTGTAGCTCTATACTTTAATTGTCCAAACACAATCTTCTTGCGACACTGTGACCCACTAAAGTCCACCCAAAAGAGAACACCACTGTCATTTGTATTATTTAAAACAACTCATTTACAGGTTATTGGAGAACATGTGTGACTTTAGTAAGTTATCAGGTAGTTGGAGAAAGACCATATGGTATTTTTTTAGAAGTAATAAAATGGAGAAGTTGTTAAGAATTACACTTTAGCTATCAATTTTTGCTCCTGAAAAAAATTATTTCAGAATCTTTTAAATTATTCATGTTCCTTAGTGGCTAATAAAACTAACAGAGTCTAAGTTCCATGAGCACAGAAATCATTGTCTGTTTTTTCACTGATATATTCCAAACACTGAGAACAGTGCCTGTTACACAATAGGCACTCATTAAATATTTGTTAACGGGATAAACAAATAATGCCAAAATATTTAAATTTCTTTTTTTTTTTAACAAATTCTGATCTTATTGATGCCAGGAAATAATAGCTTTGACTTAAGGTTTTCAACTATTTGTCATATTGTTTTGTTACTTTCATAAGCATAATGTAGAAAATCACCATGGTCATGGACAGAAATTAACATGTTCTCAAAATTCTATCATATCTGAAACATTCTCTTCCGATATTTTCAAAGTTTTGTAAAGAAGTAGGGAATGTGTCATGTTTTTTCAATAAATGAAACTTACTTCATAAGAGGTAAAACGTCTTGCCCCAAATCACTCAATTATTTAATAAATATATTTATGCTATGATTTATCTATCACAATTTCTCATCCAGTGGTTCTTTACTTACATGGAAAATCATTCTATTCCCAGCCTATACTCATATTTGTCAGATATACTTGAATTAAGAGGCTTAAGCCTAAAACCCTGAGGAGAAGGATTGAGTTGCAAGAGGGGGAATTACATAAAAGAAGACCAGACATTTCAAGTCAGTCTTTCAGGAACCACCATTCCAGGTGGGACAGGCCAATATTGTGAAAGATGGATTACAATGCAAATTTTGGAGATCATCTACTCCAAATGTCTCATTTTACAGATAAGAAAAACCGAAGTCCAACGAAGATAAATTAATTGCCTCATATCATAATTAACAGACAGTGGAACTGGATTAGAGCTCCAGATTTCTGACTCTTCCCAGTTCAATTTTTACTTCATCCATAAAAAGAAACATGGAAGTGGAATAATATATTTTTGACAATCTCCATCCTGGAAAACAATTATCGAAGCTTGAGAGAATCAACCACTGCAACAACAGTGTACTTTGAACAGACACTACACTCACGACCAACTGGAACTGTGAGATCTGCTTGTTCTTGCGCAAAAGCTCTCCGTATGCAACTGACAGCATCAGCTCTGTATTATTTTTCTGTATTTCATTGTGCATATGTGCCTCCTTGTGCCCCCCATCTCTGCCATCCCTGCCTTACCTTTTTTCTTCTAAGATAATACTCCACATGTTGTGAGAAGCTAATTTCTGCTATAACAACAGGACCCCAGCTCAGTGCAAGAACAGCAGCCCATATTTCTGCTAGTAGACCTAAGATCTGCCAACTGGCTGGCTTCACAGGGTGCTGGGGAAAGGAGATTGAAGCCATGTGTTAAGTCATCTCCTCCAGAAACAGCTCAGGCATAAGCCCTGCTGTTAACAGAAAGACTGGCTCAGAGTCACCGAATCAGCAGTATCTCATGCAACCATAAAACGAGGCCATGGTAAGTGGTGAGCAGTACACTAAGTTTAAGAATAACCTACTTGGGCAAGCAGTTGTTTAAACTGAGTAATTGGTATTCCCTAACAAACTTCAGGCAGATGATATCACACCGATACCCACTAAAATTAACAAAGTGATTCTGTTTGTGTCATCCCTTGAAGATATCATTGCCCAGAGAACACTGACACGAATGAGACTTGGGTGCATTATCTGTTGGCCTTCTGAGATGTTTTCAGTCATTTTTCATGATGACAGGAACGCAGACCACACACAATGTTAGTTCTTCCTAGCACCACCCTAGAAATGTCCAAAGGAATAACTTCAGCATTGTCACTGAGAATTGGACTCAAAATACTTCATCCAAAATAGACGCTTAGTCCTACTTGTAGAATGTTTTTTGGGTGGCTGGAAGGTTGTGGTTCCCCATAACCTCAAGAAACTTTCTATTTCAAGAGTCATTATAGTTTGGTTTCAGAGAATTTTCATTTGTTTGGGGACTGAATAGATTTACAGGGAATCTACGTGGTCTATATCAATCATGTAAAATGGTTAAATTTTGGTTTAGATACTTTGCCTCAAGTTACAAGTTACAGTGACTTTCAATTTAGGTTAATTTCACCTTTTAAAGCTATTTTTCAAAGGGTCAGAACAAAACTTAAAAGCTATTTTTCACAGCATTTTTGCTTTTGAATTTTAAATCTATGTTTCTAGTTCCTTTATACACAAGTCATCAAATGTTATTTAAAGAGCAAATTTTATGTCCAAAAAAGTCTTTCCAGCATTTTAGGGACACTTTTTAAAATACGGTTTTAAAAGCTGGAGGTCGTCTTTTGACAAGACTAGAAAACTTAGATCAACTCTCCAAATGCAAAAATTTTAGGTGGGCTCCTAGGTTTGAAGAACTGAATTTTTTCTTGCTAGTTTGCTTTCAGTTTTTTAAACCATGAAGCAATGGTTTTAATAGGATTTTCCCTCCATCGCCAAAGTTGAGATTCAAAGGCATGCAACACTATTCTATAATTTTATTTAAATAACTGTTTATTAACTAGCATATTTTTGAATTTCAAAGGTAATACATGATCTTTGTAGTAAATTGGAAAATAAAAGTAGCTGGAAGAAAATTAGATCACTTGTAATCTTGCCACACAGATAATCACTACTAACATTTGGTTTTATATCCTTCCACTTTTTCTATAACATTTATGTGTGAATAGGTAAAATTCTATTACGTAGAAATATATATTCAATCTGCTGTTAACGAACATTAATGGCATTTCCAATATTTATCCTAACTGAGCATCCTGTATTTTGTCTGGTAGCCCTGGTCATGGATGGTAGGAAGGGAGGTAAGTGGTGGTGACACCTGAGTCAAGGATTCAAAATGTCTTACTTGTGTCTCCTTTATCACATCTAACACATGGCCTGTTTCACAAATCAAGGTGATTGTTCTCATAGCTGTCCAGATTCTAAGGGCCAGGATCTCTTGAAATCTAAAACTCTAGGCAGTTGTACTTCATGCGATATGGATAAATGTCTGACACCAGGCTCTAATGCCTATAGAGAATCTAGGTCACTTCTTCTGGGTAGTGTGGAATGAGCAGGAATTAGACTTCATTTTTAAAACCAGGGTAGGCTTATCCCAAAAAAAGGATTTTGAAAAATAGATTTTAAATATTTTACAATACGAAGTTAACTGAAAGAGTAGGATACAAAACTGTGTCTGTATAATACATATATATATCACATGTACGTATAGACATAGAACAGATATATTGATATGTAGTCTTGTTATGTATTTTACACAAACACACAAATATACACACATATATAGAGTAAAAGATTAGAAGAGAAGACACCAAAATGTTAACTCTAGTTATTTCTGGGTGGTGGGGTCGCGGCCGAATTGTTTTAGATGTTTTGGCATTTTCCAAATTTTCTCTACAACAATCAAAAAGCAAATTCCTAATATTGCTCAGTTTCAATGTGGAATTTTATTCAAATAAAAGCATAACTTTTAAAAAATCCTATTCCCCTAAATACTCTCAAACACCCAAGATATCTCCTAAAGTCTTTCTTTGCCCCTACACTCCAAAATCCCCTCAAATGTGACGTATTACTCAAAACACTTTCAGTTCCAACTTTTAGATAACCAATGCAGAGTAACTTACATTTTAGAAAAAGAAAAAGAAAATATATTGGTTTATATAGCTAAAAAGTCCAAGGATGTTTTTTTACTTCAAGCATAGTTGTATCGTCAAGTTGAGGTTTTTTTGAGGACAAGGAGGGTGGATGTTGTGAGCCAAAATAATTATTCACTGTGAACCTTGGTATATTAATATTCCATTTTGAAAAGTTACCAGTTCAAAACACTTGTTGCTTAATCTTCTAGTTCAATTTACGTCTTATTATTCTATTTATCAATTAAGCCTATTTTAATAATCATTTATAATATTTTTTGCAATGTAATTATGTATATTTCCTTAAATACTTTTGAACTGTAGTTACAAATGTAACATATTTGATTTACACCCAAATTATTAAAGCAGTCTTCCTATGTACTTCCGTAATTCTCATAAAGCTGGTCTTATAAATATTATAAGCTTTGGGATTTCCTACGCATTCTAATATTATTTTAAAATGCTGTAAGATTTCAACTAAAAATCACAAGTTTAAGCAAATTATTCAATTTGTTACTCAGTTACTTATTTGTTACTCTAATAGGATAAAATCTCCCATCAATTTTTAAAAGGCTGAAATCTGCACAAATTATATTTAATCACAAAAAAATTTTAGTATTGTAGATTTGATTTGCTTCATTACTCTATACTCAGTTCTGAGAGCTAAAATTTTAATTCTCTTCAGATTTAAAGAGACTTAACCCCTAGGATGCAACTACCTGCTCAGCTTGCGAGGCCGAGGTTGCTTAAAAACCAGGGGTGTTGTCTTGGGTGTGAAATTTGGAATTGGACACATCCAGGGCAATGTTTGTCATGACCTGACAAACTAAGCTAAACTTATGTTTGGTGTGTCATAGAGTTTGCTTAGAAGTCCACAGAGTTCACATCTTTGGGTTAAATCCTATCATTTTCTAACTCTTGCACTTTATCGCAGAAAATTAAAATTTTTCAGATACACTACTATTTCTCTGAATAACTAATGTATACATATATACACATAGTATTTACATATATGTGTATGTACTGTACATATTCATATGTATTGTACATATACACAAATAGACATAAATATATACATTCACACATATATATGTATATACCTGTATCTGTATATATACTCTCTCACACACATACACACTGCAGTATAGTATTATACATAGTATTATGTGTGTGTGTACACTGTATATAAATGTAGCTATATGCATGTGTATGTGCACATACACACATGCGCATACACACACAACTAAATTCCTTAAATAATCTGTTGGTCTTGTGTTCTTCAGCTCTGTAGAGACATTTATGTCACTTATTTTAGCTCTAAGACTGGATGCCACATTGCACATGCACAACTCCAGGAAGCACCATAGACCATAATGTAAGCAGGACCTTCTGAAACTGTGAGCCTAGATGAGACCTCTACTAAGATATGAAAGCTATTGCATGGGATCTTGACATTCTTTTAATTTGAACAAATCCTACATTACTTTATATTATTCTCATCAGCCAGGTTTAGAACTCTTAAAAATATTGAAATTACTTATGATTAGATTTTGTCATGCGTCTTAAACTTCAGCTATGGCTTTTAAGGGCATTCTAAGGACAACCACAGAGGAAATCAAAAGTCCAGGACAGGCTAGTCCTCAGACATAACTTGACCTTGTACATTCCCAGCTGTCTCTTTCCATCTCTCAATTCTGGTTTGTTTTTCTCACTTTCTCATCCTCTCTCTCTCTCAGCTTCATTCTAAGGCAATGTCTTCAGAAATGTCAGAAAAGATAGACACCAGCAGAGCAGCTCTAGGGTAAAGGTTAATACCCCAGAGTTAGAATCTCATCCCCATCACTAAACAGCTGAGGGATTTGCGGCATGATATTTACCTTGGGTTCCTTATCCAAAGATGAGGATAATAAGAGTTCTTATATCACATATTTTTTGTTAGAATTAACAAGGCATTCATAAAGTTTTTAGCACTATGGCTCAATATGAATATGAGTTCACCACAGAACCAATTATCTTGTATTTATTCCACTCTCTCTTTACCTTCTACATTGTCCCTTTGTTCTCCTGTTTCTTTCTTCTCTTTCTCATAGAAATCCCTAATCTTCTTTGACTTCTCTCATTTTTTTTACTATCTTTATTCTTCTAGCTTACATAACAGCCTCCCTGAGACAGGCAACTGAGAACTTGCTAACTTTTATATTCAGGAAACATCAATGCTATAATTTTTAAGGAACATAAATACCTTTCTTAGAAAACATATTTAAAATTCCCTCCATAAGCAGAAATTGAATTGAAAACCAACAAAAGAAAATGATAGCAAAATTTTTAGTGCCATTTCTTGATTTCATTTACATTTAGAGGGCTTTCTTTGAAAACCTTAGGGTTTGTTGACTTACATGACTACTGGGTAAGTTTAGCTTTGTTTCATATAAAATCACTATTTTCTCTGAGCTGCCATAGTATGTTATTTCTCTCTTCCCAGTAGGCTATGAGAAGTCTAAATGGCAGTTAGGTACCATGATTTTTACTCATCTTTATATTCTACCCAAGACCTAGCACAGGGCCTAGCATATACTAGCATGCACTTAATCTCCTGTAAAAAAAATGCAATAAAAATATAGATAGTATATGGAAAACAGTATGGACATTTCTCAAAAAATTAAAAATAGAAATACCTTATGACCCAGCCATCCCACTACTGGGTATCTATCCTAAGAACTTGAAATCAGCAATTCCAAAAGTCCCATGCACCCCTATGTTTGTTGCAGCATTATTTACAATAGCCAAGATGTGAAAGCAACCTAAGTGCCCAGCAACTGATGATTGGATAAAGAAGATATGGTGTGTGTATATATATATATATATATATATATATATATATATATATACACAATAGAATACTACTCAGCCATAAAAAAGGACAAAATCATCCCATTCACAACAACATGGATGGACCTTGAGGGTATTATGTTAAGTGAAATAAGCCAGATAGAGAAAGACGAACTCTGTATGACTCCACTCATAGGTGGAAGTTAACATATAGACAAAGAGAACTGATCAGTGCTTACCAGGAGAAAGGGGGGGTGAGGGGAGGGCACAAAGGGTGAAGCGGTGCACCTACAACATGACTGACAATAATGTACAACTGAAATTCCACAAGGTTGTAAACTATCATAATCTTAATTAAAAGAAAAATTATAGATAATATGCTTATCAAACTCAAAAATGACCTGAAACCAAGAAATCCACTCATTTGATTAACTGACTAAAATAAGATGCAAAGAGGTCTTAGGATGCTGTAGAATAATAGCGAAATCTAACAAGATAATATGTAATAGAATAAAGTGTTGTAATTTTGGAAATATCAAGAAAGTATGGAGCACTGTGTTCAGAAATCAAAATTAGAATCAATTCTGGAAAGAAGGAAAATTTTTACTCACTACAAGAAAGAACATCCTAATAAATTTTTGGAGTTTGATCAGACCAATTTATTCCATCTTGTTAAAACTTGCTCATGCCAAGGATATTCCCTCGACCTCTTCCCAACCCTGGTTCCTACCCCATACCTTCTGAACTCAGCCTGAAGTTGAGAGTGACTGATCTTAGGTACAACATCATATCCTATGCAGTTTTCTACCATAGGTCAGCTTTTCCACTGAAAATGAAAGAAGGGAGATGACTTAAGTAATGTACTTGCATAGCATTTCATAGATTACAAAGTTGTTTTACAAATATCATTTTACTTGATCTTCATAGCAACCCTTTGAAGTATTCAATGGAGAAATTATTATCCTCAGTTTTAGACGAGAAGTTTGAAATTCAGAGAATATGTTATTTGCCCAAGGGCATAAGAGACAGAGCCAAGGTTAAAACCAAAAGTGACAATAAAAATAGAGTTGGTATTAGATTCCAAATATGGCTGTTTCCTAATAACAAGGGAGTGAAAATATATGTTCTCTTGTGGAAATACAGATGGAATTATTGACAAAAGCTTCCCAGGAAAACATACTTTGCCTACCTCAAATATGGCCTTGAGTGAATTTTTTATCTTTTAAATGCCCCTTCTTGCCTTCTTGTCTGTCTATAAAACTTAACTATTACATAACTGATAAAAGTTGGTAATTATATACTAGATATCAGCCAACAAAGAATGTAATAAAAAATATACAAAATGTGCTTTCTTGAGTACTCATGTTTTTCATATAAAGTTTTTTCATATAATATATACAAATATATTATACAATACATAATAATACATATAGTAGTATTTTCAAACAAATTCAGCCCTATAAATAACTTCATTAAACTAAAAGGATGTTTTGCTATCATAATAGCGATCAGTCAACACATAAATAGCTACAGCTGAATTTTAGAGTATTTCAGTGTGTAATTTGAGGGCATGGTTTGGCTCGCAATGCTGGGTTGTCCTACCACAAGCGTGACCAGACCATAGGAACTGAGAAACACATTTATCAAAAGTGAAATGCTCAATGACTCCTTTTACTACGCATTGAAAACACTGTGTACCTATCATGATTATGATGTTATGACTGAACATTCAGTCTCCTGGTTTTGAACATAAAAGGTCTTCATTTATATGCCAGATAATATTTCTCAGGCGATGTGTGGGATTTCCCCAAGGCAAGTGAATCGAGGATATATAGAACCCATGTAAATATCAGATAATTAGTGATCAAAATTCCACGCATTTTTACAGAAAGTCATTTTTAGAGAAACGGAAGGAAAGTTACAAAGTTGTTAAGTAACGGACTAGAGATATATGGATCACAACTGAATTAATCTGCACTTACTATTTACTGGAGTCTTTTTTCTGTGATTCAAAATATCAAATCCAGCGACGTTAAGTGGGGCTGATTCACTTCTTGCCTTTAATGTTAGGTGTCACGTGTGAAGGAATTGTTTTTGCAACATCAATACAGATTTCATCATAGCTCACTGTACTTTTCTCTCATGTCATTTAGCACGGCTTGAGTTTAATATTTGTGTATGATTTTGTTAAATCGTATGTCCCCCCAACCAGATCCTATGAGGACAGGGACTGTGTGTCTTATTTGCATATCATTGCATTCCAGAACCTAACAGAGGAGTTAAATGCATGGATGACCAGAAGGACAGAAAGTGTGGCTTAAGACAGGTCTTCAGTGCTTTGGATGCAGTAATGGCATATCTAAGATGGCCCACTTGTCCTTGGAAGAAGTGGTGACCAGACTCACAGAAAGAAACATGCTTGCAATGTCACAGCACTTTAGCACTCCTAGCCATGATTCTCTAACCTTCTTGTTCTCTTTGCTATTTTGTTTAAAACATTTTACACTTACAAATAATATTTCTTCCTGAATATCTATAATTGTTTGTGTGAAAGGTGAGGTTGAGGACACTGGAAACTACAGTGGTGCTCATAGAAGAAGAGTAATTTGGGACTTTATGGGAATAAAAAATGAATGGGTCAACAGAGCCTGTGGCTAGAGGAAGACCAGGGTGGAGTTTTATAAAAGAACTGAAGCACTGTGTAGGGAATAAAAAGAAGCCCAGTATAAACTGTACCTTAAACTAACAGAAGTGGCCTCTGGTCTACGCCCCTCTCTCCTAAAGCACATGGTACACTGAAGGAAATCTTCTAGCTTCTGTAGACGTCAGTCCAAAAACAACTGCAAGAGGGCACGTTGTATTCTTTATAGAAAGAGACAGCCTGTCATACGAACCCAGGTTGTTTCTACACAATTTTGAAAACCTCAGTGTTGCAGACAATGAGTCTTCCTTCTATGGAGGGCAGTTCTTCTTGTTCCCAATTCACAAACAACATTTTTAAAAATAGCATGTTCACCCACAAGGTATACAAGGGTAGTTGCCGGTGCTCTCATCCACAGCTTCTCCCAGCAGGTACATTTCTTCTCCTTCCTTGACTTGTCCCATTTAGAGGAACTCTGAACTTCATCAGAATCATAGTGAGCTCAGAGATCTGAAGTTGCACATTTCTGTGCAGACATTTCCTACACCCAGGCTCCCAACCTGTTTCCTTAACTCTCATATCATATTTTTAAATTCCTTTTATTTTCTGAATTTTCCGTTTCTTCAGTAATACATGAGTCTTATTTAATGGGAAAAATCAAAGTAAAAATTAGGTAAGTTTCTGCTTAATGTGAAAGTATCTGACCAGGCTCAGTGCCTTCGCCAGTTATCTTCTTGCTAGGAATTCTACTGCAGATGCTGCCCAAAGGTTCTCTTTCTCTTGTATGCCATGGCCAACATTTCACCACTGTCATTTTTTCTCATTTACCTTGATGGTAAATCACTACTATGGATCCAGTTCCTGCTCTGGAATTAATATTTTGAAGAGATTTCCTACTGCTGAATTCCCACCTCAGTTGCTTATTGGGAATTCAGATCTTGGTTTTGTTTTGTTCATGCCCATGGCCATAGGCTAGTCCTATCCCATCCAGCCTCAAATTCCAGAAATGCCTGCATGAGTCACGGTCCAAAGCCTCTATTTCCCCAACAGGGAAATTCGTGACTCTCCAGGGCCTAGGAGGGGTGCTGATTCTAAGGGAGCTTCTGTGAGTTTAAGGTCTGAAAGTTGGAATCAACACACTAAGAAAAGAACAAAGAAATTAAGAATCAATTTTTAAGACCGTCACTGGCTAAACCCTAGAACATGCTCAGAGGAGCTTTTGAAATCATGTGTTTTCAATTGATATTTTAAAACCTCAAATTTTGCGTAAACCAAAGAAAGAAATCTACTTGACTATCTTCTACTCTTATCTGTACTCAAATGACAAGGAGTCCAGTTAGGCATGGAGCTTAGGCTTGAACCCAGGTAAATGGGAAGACTCTCTAAGTCTCCCACAGTGTTTCTCCATCCTAACTATTTTTAGTGGATAATCCATGCTGCAGAGGTTATGTGCACTCATTAACACCTGCCTGGTAGGGACAAACATCAGAACTTTTCTTGACATTTCCTTAAGTTCATTATTTCCTGAGACTCAAAATATATACAGTGTCCAGAACCAGTAGAGCATGAAGCCACTAACCAGTATTGATATATTATCAAAGAATGCTAGAAACAAGACTGCTTTTAGATTTAGCTAGGAGTTGAAAACTCATGGTGTATCATGGTGTGGGAGGATGGGCAAAGGAAGAAGCTGAGGTTCCTGGGCTAGAGAAATAAGGAGAGAGAAAGAGAGAAAGAAGAAAAAACCAGAGCATGATGCCTAGCTGAAGCTGCTCTGGGGGAAGAGTGAGGATGTATGACCATCAAGTGGGCTATGCTTCCCTCTGTGTTAGCAGGGGAGTACATTAGGCATGAAAGCGTCACGGGCCGGCTGAAGAGAGAGAGGTTCAATGATCTCACTGTGCAGGGAGGAAGCTTGCACACACTAGAATCAGAGTCATGGACGTTGAGGTTTGATGGGATCTGTCAGCTGATCATTGAGAGGTGAAGTGATTGTTTCAGTGACGTAGAGTGTAAATGACAGTCCTGAGACCAGAATCAGGTCTTCTGATTCCTACTTCAGAAGGCTTCAAGCTCACTATGGCCTGGTGAGGGACACATCTCTGTCATCAGACACTAACTTGAGATGTCTTGATCCTGCAGTCCTCCTCAATAGACTCTATGGAAGTAACATCTCCCTCAGTTCCAAATTCAGCATCTTTCAATGCAAATTAACAACAAAACAAAATCAAAAAGAGCCTCTGGGATTAACACTAGGTGGAATAAAGATCTATGATATAGGGTGTAAAAACTCTAATGAATACTTTTTTTTTTTAAAGATTTTATTTTTTCCTTTTTCTCCCCAAAGCCCCCCGGTACATAGTTGTATATTCTTCGTTGTGGGTCCTTCTAGTTGTGGCATGTGGGACGCTGCCTCAGCGTGGTTTGATGAGCAGTGCCATGTCCGCACCCAGGATTCGAACCAACGAAACACTGGGCCGCCGGCAGCGGAGCGCGCAGACTAAACCACTTGGCCACGGGGCCAGCCCCTCTAATGAATATTTTTTAAAAGGCATTGTGTGATCTTAGTTTTAATCTCTTTGTTATTTTACCTTAACTATCTGGAACTTCTCTGAAAAATTCCAGAATACATTACACTTGAACAATTTATAATTGCACTGATTAGTCATGATCAAACTTATGTAAAGACTAAGATTAAAGGGCAACAAAAAAAGTGCTGTTTAATTGAACTATACTCTTACACACTCTAGAAATTTAAATTAAAAAGTGTGAACCATGGCTATATAATTTCATTATTTACTTTAATAACAAAATTCTACACATTAAAATATATCAATGGAAAAGAAATCATGATAACAGTCATTTATTGCTTTACTTCCTCATCCGACTTGTGAATTATTTGAAAAATAAAACACACACGTATCATGTTAGACTACTACTGATAATCTTAAATAATGAATGTTATTAATTGAATAAGCTTGTTATTTATCTTTGCAAAAACATAAAAGAAAAGAATACATTCTCTAAGAAAAGGTAGCTAGAATAAAGACAAACTTCTCTAGATGCCTTCTTCTCCCACCACATTTTAATTTATATTCCAGTGGTTTATGACTAGAGTTGGAGTATAAAAATCAGGTGTTTAGTGTTAATTGCCTGATGCTACCTCACAATATTAACAATTTGTTTTCACCTTCAAGTGCCAAATTCTTGAAATTATAGCTGAACCAGAAGCAAGGCATGCAGGGAGAGTCCTGGAAAAGGCCATGTCTGACCAGGTGGGAGACCCAAAGGAACCTCTCAGCTCATAACAAGATACGCAGCAAAGGATGCAGCTGCCTGCCAGGTCCTCACAATCATCACCACAACACTTCCAGGCCTTGCATCACTCCCTGCTAACAATTCAAAATGGAGATGTCATCATATCACTTTATCTAAGGACCACCCCAAAAATCTCTTGTAGGCTCAAACAGCAAATTTTTCTTAGTTATTCCACCTCATACACAGAAAAGAAAAGAAGAATTGACAAGAAGTTCAAACTGAAATTTTCATTTGGAAAATGTGTGACATTGGGGCCGGCCCCGTGGCCAAGTGGTTAAGTTTGCACGCTCTGCTTTGACGGCCCAGGATTTCACCAGTTCGAATCCTGGGTGCGGACATGGCACCGCTCATCAAGCCATGCTGAGGCGGTATCCCACATGCCACAATTAGAAGGACCCACAACTAAAAATACACAATTAAGTACTCAGGGGGCTTTGGGAGAAAAAAGGAAAAATTAAAATTAAAATTAAAAATATCTTTATAAAAAAGAAAAATGTGTGACATTAACAGAATGAAATATGTTTACCAGTGTTGACCCCTATTGTTCTACAGGCATGGAGAACAGTTAGAAAAATTCTGAGGAATAAGAGAGGCAGAAAAACACTTTATACTATACCTCTTAAATGGAGAGAGCTGAAATGAGATTTTTTTTTTAATGTAAAATTGTTTTCTGCAAGTTTCTTAACTAAACACAGGTCTGCATCCATCTTAGAAAATACACAGCAGCACATTCTTATACCAAAGCCTCTGGGGAGGATGGGCCTGTCAAGAGTGCCATATTGAAACAATTTGTTCATGGATGTTTAGTTATAGATTTCATATTTTTACCCAGAAAGAAGCTTAACAGTATTTCCATGTTACAGAATATGTTGGGTATAATTTACAGTCTGGCATATGCTATATTCTATTCATGATGAAAGAGAATTTGTCAGATGCTTCTAAAACATGTTATTTGCCAGATTATATTCCCTTTCTTATTTAATGAAACCCAATCACCTAAGACAGCAATCTGGAACTCATTCCATTTCTGTTCCTCTCTCTCATCATCCATTTCACATAGATCATAAAGTCTTGCCTACTTCCCTCCTTAGCTTCTCTAAAATCCCTCCTCTCTCCTCCATCCTCACTGCCCAGGATTACGTAAGTTTCTCCCTTAGGCCATTGGAGAGCCTCCTAAGACTTCATCATGCCTCCCCTCTTTCCCACATTTCTTTCACCCTCTGCACTCCAGCCCAGTAGAAGAGCTGCAGAGCTTCAATATGGTTATTGAGCTCCCTTCAGGGTACACTGACTTTATGATCTGGCTCTGCCCAACTCTCAGTTTTCCTTCCAGTCTCCCTACCCTGTATGCACTGCACACATATCTACTGAAATGTCTCCCGTTCATTGAGCACACCCTATGTGTTTCCTGCTCTCGCACTTTGCTATTTCATTTGAAATGTCCTTGTCTCCATTATTCATCTTTACCTTCCAACTCTTGCTTATCTTTCAAAACTCTACAAATATCTCTCCTCTGTAAAATCTTTTATGTTCTCTTGTGTTTCCTGAATTCACTTCCTTCCTCGTGTTCTCCCAAACTCCTATATGCCTTTACCATAGCATCTAAAACACTTTCTGTTGAGAGCTATGTGAAGGCAGGGTCTTACTCACCTATGTGTTCCCATGGCCCACCAAATGCAGCACAGAATAGACACTCAATAAATGTTTGCAAAAGTGAGCTGAAAACAAGATGAATATTTATCAAGATTGTTCTTAAGTTAACATCTACTAAGGGAAACAAAAAACAGAAAAGGATAGGCTGAGAAAAATAATTAAGTGGCTAACACTGCAAGCAATTGTAAGCTCATCTTCAAAATATTTTGACACCTGTGAACTAATTACCTAAACTATATACAATACCCACCTAGACAGTATGTCCACACAAGACAAATATAATAAATAAGGTCTTTTAAATGTAAACATGTCTAATTTGCCTGCCGTTCTTCTGAAATTACCATTGCTCCTAGTAACATATGACCTGAATCTTAGACCCAAATTCATGCAGCATAATAACGGATGCTTGGAAGCCCAGACCATTTTCTTCAGCCTGTGAGATCCTGGGGTGGAAGAGGCCAAAAAGACCTGGCGCTCAAGTCCTGCGTTTCAAGGCCAGGTGCATTATTCCACAGCAGAGCTTTGATCTACCCCCTAGCTGCAGCTGATCCCTTTCTCCAAGGTTTCCTGAAGTCTTCAAAACTATCCATTCATCTACTAAGTGTCTTCTGATTATTCCTGTAAAATACTGCCAAAAAGGAATGCTTTCCAGACCTGCTCCATGATAAATGTGAATGGGAGAAAAGCAGACATCTTCCTCTCTCATTAATTTGGTGCGCAGGGTCTTGAATGTCTTTTTAGTACTTTTTCCTTATCTACTAGTTACAAATAACACACTTGGAGACACTGCAAAGTTTTAAACTTTTAAATTTCTTTTTTTTTTTTAGAAATATTTGGATTTTTTTTTTAAGATTTTATGTTTTTTTCCCCAAAGCCCCCCAGTACATAGTTGTATATTTGTTGTGGATCCTTCTAGTTGTGGCATGTGGGATGCCGCCTCAGCGTGGTTTGATGAGCAGTGCCATGTCTGTGCCCAGGATTCGAACCAACGAAACACTGGGCTGCCTGCAGTGGAGCACGTGAACTTAACCACTCGGCCACGGGGCCCACCCCTAAACTTTTAAATTTCTTAACCATTTTCCTCCTTGTTAATTTCTTCTGCTTCCCTTCTTCACATAGTACTCAAACCCATTGGGAACTTGCCTTTCTTCTTTGTTTCAGAGGACACTACTTGGTACACTACTGTACCAAAACAGCATAGGAGTCCTTTGCAGCCTAAATAGCTCCAAAATATTGTTCAATCTTGTATAATTCACATTTGGTGAAATTCTTAATTAAATGATGTCTGTGAGCATTCATTTACTTATTCATTTAATAAATAAATACTGATTAAAGTTGGTGATTTGTTTCCTTTGATGTTCATTAATTCGCTGAGAATTTAATGAGTCTTCTCTGAAGGCTTGCCCATTCACACAAAATTCTCACACACAATTAATTCCAAGTGCTTCAAGTACCCTCTGGAGCTTGACCACACTGTGTCTGGAACTGTTTCTCAAAGTTTTGACATCCATGATCCACCTAATGGGTTTTGGTTCTCATGCAGAATAATCCATAACAATTTAGAAATATTAAAATATCACCTAATTTGAAATTATTGTTAATAATTGTTTCCTATCTGTGAGACAGCAACAAAGCATTTGGTGTCTTGGTCAGATAGTTTTGCATAATTACATAGACGTGGACCCAGGAATAACAGAGCAATGTCTCACTAAAGAGCATTTTCAAAGTTCCATTAATTGATCAACAGATGACTATTTCCTGCTCAAATGCTGGAAGGTTGGCTGTCTTAACCTGTGATAGGCACAAATTCCTTGTCTACTCTGTTGTTGTATTTGGCTCTGGAATACTATTACTTCATATTTTGCAACAACATTTGGATATGGTTCTAAATTATGACTAGGCATATGACCTCAATTTATCTTTCAGAGTGAAGAAATTTATCAATCTATGGTCATGCGCCTGTAGCAGAAGCTGTAACACTAACCAAATATGCCCATTAATTATTCTTTTACATTTCCCAGTCTCCCTGCAATTAAGTAGAACCATGTGACTTGTTCTGGCCAACAAAATGAAAGTGACATTGATGCACGTTACTTCCAAGCTGAAGCACTGAGAAGCGTGCAGGTCAGCATCCAGTCTCTCTCCTTCTCTGCTGTAGTGACTGGGAGGTTGTGTGTTCCAGATGAGGCACCTAGAGGATGGTAGAACCTCTATCAGATTTGATTCCTGTGTGGCTCTGTGAGGCGGAGCCCTGATGCCCCACAATGGTCAGAAAGTAAGTAAGAAATGGGGCTGGCCCCGTGGCCGAGTGGTTAAGTTCGCGCGCTCTGCTGCAGGCGGCCCAGTGTTTCGTTGGTTCGAATCCTGGGCGCGGACATGGCACTGCTCATCAGACCACGCTGAGGCAGCGTCCCACATGCCACAACTAGAAGAACCCACAACAAAGAATACACAACTATGTACCGGGGGGCTTTGGGGAGAAAAAGGAAAAAATAAAATCTTTAAAAAAAAAAAAAAAAGAAAGTAAGTAAGAAATAAATCTTTATGATTTTGAGCTACTGGAGTTTCAAGGAAACTTTTACTCTGCAACATAGGTCTGTCCTAGTCTAACAGTGACATGATAGTAGCTACTGGAACATTTGCACTCAAGTCCAACCTACTTTAGCAATCTTGATATCCTCAGCTTTTACAAATCATGACATTTCAAAATAGTGAAAATATCATGCCTTACGTATGAACACTGAAAATCTTGCACACGTTTTTATTAGCTTTAGTATCACTTTAAAATATTTTATTTTTTCCTCATTTCAAAAAGTGTTTGTACTCTTTTCCTTCAACACCAGGCGTAGTTCAATATCAAAAGCAGAATCATCTTGTATTTGCAGCAGTCATTATATTACGTGTTGAAAAGACGTATGTCTGGCGGCCAAATTCTGACTAGTCGATTCGCAGTTTTCAGCTTTTCTTATACCATTGAATCAGGTTCCAGAGGAAAACTTGTTATCGGTAGCTAAACAATATATGGATTGGAGTTTAGGTTGCACAGCAGAAACACTGTGACTAGCAGTCCACCAAAATTCTTGCTCCCCTTCACGTATGCCAGATTTGAGACTGGAAAGTGGCTGGCTATCCAGGCCCCACATTTCTCAGTCTCCTTGGAATTAAGCGTGGCCACATCACTGAGTTCCAACCACTGCCATGTGAATGGAGGAAATGAGTGCCATGTACATGTCTGGCCCGTGAAATTCTCCAATATCATGCTCCTTTCTGCTCTTCTCTGTTACTGACAAGCTAGCATGGAGAAGACCCCCAGAGTAACCTTAAAGATGTCAGAGACTTTGTCAGTGTTGGCCCCTGAAGAACAGTATAAAGCAGAGATGCCTCCAATATTTTCACCCATCCAGTACTGCTAGCAGAACAAGAGCAATCCATTATAACCTATGACAATTAAATATTATACATATTTTGGTCTATTTGTTACAGAAGTTAACCTTTTATAGCTAGTACAAATATCTTGTGTTCAAACGGCAATTGCATTCCTTGCTGAATGCATAAATGATGCCCAGTGGATAATAATTATCTTACACCTCTTCAAGTATGTACTAAAGAGCATAATATATATTTTAAACTAATTTTTAAATTTTTTTCTCCTATACCATTAGTTTTCAATGATGAGTAAAAGAAAAAATTGGTAAGTACCACTCCCTCATATAGTCACCGACCTACCCCCTGAACTGAGCCATATTCACATACTGTCACACTTGTCAATTCCATCTTCTCACTAGTGTTCTGTCATTACTGTTGGCTCAAATAATTTTCCAAGTTGTGGCATTTAGAACACTATTTCCATAATGATGATGATGATAATGATTATGCTTTAACTATTTAGTAGTAAGTTCTATTCAGGGCTCTAGAAAGACAAAGATGAGCAAGACATAGTTTCTCATCTGGACTTACTCACAATCTAGCCCAACAGTTCTTAAAGATCTTTCTCCACACACCTGCTCTTAGAAACGTTAGCGATTTTTACACGAACAAAATGCTACTGGCCAAATGAACTTAGGATGCTGTTAAGTAACACGTCGGCTCTGGAGGCTGACTGCAGACTCTACCCCATCCGACTCCATGACTGGAAAATCTGTTTAACTTCTCTATTCTTCTGTTTCTTTATCTGTAAAATGGAAATAAAATTTTACCTCTTACTTTACAGGTAAAATCAAATAATGAATTTAAAGTGATTAGTACAGTGCTTGATACGTAGAAAGGGCCCAAGAGTAGTAACTGTAATTGTTATTCCCTTTTCATCTCCACCTTGGAGACTCACAATGTATAGTATAGTATAGTCTCTGAGAAATTTCGCAATGAACCAAAACAAACCCAACAAGGACAACAACCAAAAACTCTGCTTATCAGGGTGACTATACAGACTTTGTTTTTCTTATCATTACATTTATGTGTATGTGTACACATCTATACGTATATGTGCACGTATGCATGTATATAGTTATAGGGGAAGACTTTATTGTTTTATCATTACACTTATTAATATTCAACCGAACAGTTTTCCATTAACGAAAGTTTGGGACGTGCTAGTCAATTCACATGTCAGAAGGGCACTTGCTCAACACAGACACAGTCCTCTTGAGACGAGAATGTTTTCTGAGCTAACCGCATCTTAGATTTCTCTTCACTTCAGACTATATAAGTTAGTTGGGAACTAGTGACAGTTTGGTTAACAAACTATATAATTCTTATTTCTGCTTCATCAAAGACCTACTCCTTCCCTCACAGATTGAATCTTTCCTTGCATATTATCCCAGGCTGGACCCAGCATGAGCTTGCCCCGGGCGCTCAAATTGGACATCCGGTCAGCTTTACCTCATCAGCTCACTGCCTGTCGCTGGTGAGAGCTGCCAGAATGCCTTGTTCAAGACCCTTTGACAGCATTTCACAACATGTGTATCCAGTTACTTTGTAATCTTCTTTTGTAAATTTCCTGTACAAATTAGCAAGAAAACATTTTTTATTAAATAAAGTAAAATATTTAATCCTAGCAGAGTACTAGGCCTAGAGTAGATACTCACTAAATGATGGTTTCTTCTTCTGTTTTTCGCCCTCTACCTCCATCACATTATTGGGCACTGTAAGATAATTTCATGATTATAGGAAGTCATTATAAAACATTTTTTGGCTGATTAAGAATTCCAGTGTTCCTTATTAATTCCTTTAAGCACCAATATTGTCATTCAACTTAAAGAAACAGTTGAAATATATTTAATTCATTTTAACTTTAAGTTCTTTTTATCATCTTTTGTCATTATTATAAACATCAATTATATCAATGCAGGAATTTGAAGGAACTGGTTAAAGACAGAAGTTTGCCTCTCAACTAAAGGAGCCTAAATGACGTGTCTGTGGTTCTTTTTGTTGCCACTGTTTCTTTTGTCGTTGTTGTTGTTTGGTTTGGCCTGTGAGGATTATTCCCAGTTTGTGTTTTAATTTGCATGTCCCTGTCCCATTTCTCAAATCCATCAACACTTCTTCCAGCGTGCGTGGCTACAGCTGCTCTTGTTTCCACCTCCAATATTGCTTCCAATGTTTCGTTATCCTGGAAAATAAATAAGCAAGTTATTAAACTTGAAGTAAAAATGTACATAAATTAGACATGAGTGCAAGCATAAAATATCCCTCCTCAAAGTATACAAACTTTGGGTGCATGGAACTTGGGACATCTAATATGGCCACCAAAGGCCTCTTTAATTAATGTTTAGATTCTCAGTGGAATTCCAGAAGATGCTGCGGCTAGAGATGAATTCTGCGTAGGAGCTATTTTACTATAATATCAGTGGAACAGAAAACACTAGAAGGCAGAGACTTGTAAAGGTAGAATAATTAAAATGGGAGACATAGTAAGATTGCTAGTATTTTTTTTTGTATGACTTGTCTTGCTATTTTGCAGCTAAAAAAGTGTTGGCACCAAATCAGATATTTACTTCTATATGCTTGAAGATTTCTTCTCAAGGTATTAAGTAACATTATCATTTATAAATCATTTTCCATTTGTTGAACACAAGCTATGTAAATATGCCTTGAAAATTTCCAAAAATATCTGCTTCTTATTTTAGTAGTTTTTCAGAGGAAGTTTGAGTAAACAAACGCAGTTTTACTCCCTACTGTGCATAAAACAACTTCCTTTAAACATGAAATTTCCTCATATAAAGCAGTAGGCTATAAAAACATAAAATACAGTTATCTCATAAAATTCTGAAGTACATTTATGTATCAAAGTATGTGGTAATTAATGTTTAATATAACTATTTTGATTTGTAAATACATAAAAATACGAATCAATGGACTCAAGCTATTGAAAATGCCCTTAGAACTATGCTTTAAACTCATCTTCTAACAAAGTGGAATAGTCAATTATTCCTAAGGAGGCTAAATTTGAAGTCTGCCTGATTCCAAAGTCATTATATTCCAAAGCACAAATTTACAAAAGAATTTAATTAGAAAGCAAATTATGAAACAATTTCTGTGCCTTATATTTAGGAGTCTTTATTACCAATTTAGACTCCTACTATACCTTTAGCTAGATAGTTCTACAATACACTTTTAACAACATACATAGGGAAAATACAATTAATTATCTCAGATAGAAATACTATAGGGGTAATTAAAACATCAGATTACCTTAAAGATGACGAGTTTATCTTCTTAGAACTTGAGAGTATTGAGTAGTGAAGTTCACATTTGACTATAACTTGAGAAGGTGAATTTTAGTCTGCCTTCTCTCCACATGCAACGGTCCAGAGGCAATTATTCAAACTGAATAAAGCCTGCAATTCATATTCATGTAAACATGACTTAACCATTTTACTTATTATCATTCTCAAATATAAGCATAATATAGCATTGTGGTACAGAGCACCAGTACTAAAACAGACTTCCTGATATCAGACAGTGACTTCCCACTTTATGCATTTATTTCACAAATAATTATGACGAGCTTATTCCATGCCAAGCATCATGCAAGGTTGCATTTCTGTTCATCAACCATACCCTCATGGATCATCTAGTGATAAAAATAGATGCTCCAACAAGGAGAGATACGTGATGCCATGATAGCACAGGGTGTCTGGGGACGCCCTGCCCACGTGAGGGAGGATGCAGGAGGCTTCCAAGTAGATGAGATCTGAGGAAAGAGGAGTTAAAGCCTACTTGTTTGTTGTGTGGCTTTGGGGCAGTTACTTATATTGAATAAGATTCAGTTTTCTTATCTGAAAAAGTAATAGTAACCAGTCTCATAAATAACTGTGAGAATTAAATTATATCATGCTTATAAATCACTTAATTTAATGCCTGCCATGTAGTAAACACTCAACACGTTTAGAAAGGCAGTTCCTCAAACTCTCTCTTAGCAATTGTAACTATTTCAGTAACAATCAATATTTTAAATAACCACAAATTAACACACACTTTTTTCCAGTAATTTTATTGAGATCATAATTTGTATAACATTGTGTAATTTCAGATGTACATTATTATTTATCAATTTCTTAATAGACTTCATCATGCTCACCCCCAGTAGTGTAATTTTTGTCTATCACCATACATATGTGCCCCTTTACCCCTTTTGCTCATCTCCCAATCCTCTTCCCTTCTGGTAACCATTAATCTGTTCTCTTTATCCATCTGTTTGTTTATCTTCCACATATGAGTGATTCATGCAGTGTTTGTCTTTCTCTGTCTGGCTTATTTTGCTTAACATCAGACCTTCAAAGCCCATCCATGTTGTTGCAAATGGGATGATTCTGTCTTTTTTATGGCTGGGTAGTATTCCATTGTGTATATATATATCACATCTTCTTTATCCAATCATCTGTAGAAGGGCACTTCAGTTGCTTCCACATCTTGACTATTGTGAATAATGTTGCAATGAACATAGGGGTGCACAAATCCCTTTGGATCATTGACTTGAAGTTCTTTGAATAAATACCCAGTAGTGGGATAGCTGGCTTGCATGGCATTTCTATTTTTAATTTTTTGAGAAATCTCCATACTGTTTTCCACAGTGGCTGCACCAGTTTGCATTCCCACCAGCAGTGTCTCAGCATTCCGTTTTCTCCACATCTTCTCCAAAATTTGTTGTTTTTTGTCTTGGTAATTTTAACCATTCTGACCGGTGTAAGGTAATATCTCATTGTAGTTTTGATTTGCATTTCCCTAATAATTAGTGATGCTGAACATCATTTTATATGTCTCTTGGCCATCTGTATATCTTCTTTGGAAAAATGTCTGTTCATATCCTCTGCCCATTTTTTTATTGGGTTGTTCATTTTTTTTGTCATTTAGTTGGATGAGATATTTATATATTTTGGAGATCAATCCTTTGTCAGACATATGATTTGCAAATATTTTCTCCCAGTTGGTGGGTTGTCTTTTTGTTTTGTTCATCGTTTCCTTTGCTTTGCAGAAGCTTTTTAGTCTGAAGTAGTCCCATTTGTTAACTTTTTCTTTTGTATCTCTTGTAGACATGGTATTGGAAAAAGATGCTGCTAAAGACCAATGTCAAACACTGTACTGCCTATATTTTCTTCTAGGAGTTTTATAGTTTCAGGTTTTACAATTACGTTTTTAATCCATTTTGAGTTAATTTTTGTGTATGGTGCAAGATAATGGTCTACTTTCATTCTTTTGCATGTGGCTGAAAAGACACTATCTTTTAAAGACATCAGTGATGTCTTAAAAATATGTTATCATTGGGGTTAGCCCAATGACATAGTGGTTAAGTTTGCATGCTCCACTTCAGCAGCCTGGGGTTCATGGGTTCAAACCCTGGGCATGGACCTACACACTGCTCATCAAGCCATGCTGTGGTAGTGTCCCATATACAAAAAGTAGAGGAAGATTGCCACAGACGTTAGCTCAGTGACAATCTTCTTCAAGAAAAAGAGGAAGACTGGCAACAGATGTTAGCTCAGGGCCAGTCTTTCTCACCAGAAAAGAAAAATCCGTTATATACTCAAAATAAAGGAAAAATAATAATATCTGATTGTTTAGAAAGTGGTATCACACTAAGTTGAATCACATGAAATTGTCATTTTTGTATGGCCGAATGGTCAAATATCAGCAATTCATGTGGTCCAATCTAAATATTTATGTCATAGTTCCTTTCAATATAAGTACTAAGTTTTATCATTATTTGCATGAACTTCAGGGAAGAGCTAATTAATGCATATTAACCCATCTCAGATATTTTGTGAAAAAAAATTTTCTCTTTCCAAAAGAGGTCAGAGATTTTCTCATACTAAACTTTCTTTAGACTTTAGAGACTAGCATTCCAAATTGTTTCACTTGAAAGTATGACCAAATTTATAAATCACTTATGACAAGATAATGTTAAAGAAAGAGGTTTCATTTTCCTTATAAATTTGGATTAGACTGGCAAAGTCATTTTCTTGAACAGAAGATTATAGCGAACCTAAACACAGAGAAATTGTCTTGCAATTTTCTTGTGATCGAGTAATTGAAGGAAATTGCTGTCCCCTCACTATTCTGAGCCCATGAAGTTCATTATCTTTGCGACTCTAGGTGTGAAGAAGGAAGTTTCATATACAACCCTCTAAGACACAGATGAGAACAAGAATATGGGAGTTCCATATTAACGTAATGGTAAATTTGATTCATTACATATGATCAATGACACATTTCCACAAATGCAAAAGCAAGGGCCCCTTAGCCACAAAGATGAAATCCCTAAGGTGTTTCACTTCAGTTGAATACTTAATCTAATTAGCTTCAAATTCTCATCAGTCTAAAACATAGGTAATTCTTTCCTGTTATAATTCAGTGAAATGATTCAAGGTATATATAAACTTTTGAGTAATCAAAATCATTTGAGAGAAAATATTGCGCTAAAAATGGTTATGCTTTAGTACCCCCTGCTCCCAGTTTCAGATGTGCCACCCTCACTTTACTCATATCAACATCCATCCAGTGTAAAGTTTCAAACTCACTGCTTTATTTGGATAAGGTGGCTTTATAGCAATCAAAAGCACATTAGATTATGCAGCAGATTTATCAAAACTTTAGTTATAGGTTGGATTTTAAAAACCCATAAATATTATTATTTTTCAATCAGGCAACAAAGCTAAATCAGTTCTCATGCTGTAGCTTTGACAAAGTCTTGTTCTAGAACAAAGCCTGGTTTAGATTAGCAGTGTGCAAAGCAAATACAATACAAATGTTTGAATTTAAAGTGCAGTGATGATCTAATTTTGTGCACTGAAATAAACATTTGTCAAACACTCCCTCTGGAGCAGGTATAGTGTTAAAGGTTGGGAACAGGTAGACAAATAAAGCTCAGAATCCTTCTGAGGAGCAGGTGTGTTAGCATCAACATGTGACATTGTTACAATCAAGTCTCGTTATTTGCAGAGGTGGTCTTCTGTAAAGTTGCCAGGAACACTGAATTACCAAACACTGAATCACTGCTCCTAGGGAAGTTATAGAGTCAGGTTCCTGGGAGCCTCTGGTCACATGTTGATCAACTGATCAATACATAATTTTGCTTTATGTGTGTTTCTGTTTGAAGGCATCTTATTTACTATATAGTGTTGATTCATTAACATTGAATTTACAGTCAACAGCATATAACTCATGCTTGAATGAAACTTACCTAACACGTATTTTCTCTGTAAGACTCATCACAGCCTTCTTGTTCTTAGCAATTCTAAGTAGTACTTCAAATGTACAACTAGGGGTCCATTTTAAACAGCAAAAGCTCTCAACAAAGATGCAAAAATATAGCATTAAATAGATCATGAAAAGGACACATTTACCATTTGAGGGTTAAAATAAGAAGGAAGAGTGTCACCTTGTTTGACCTCAGCTGGGAATGTACATGTCAGGCAACACAATTTTTCACTACTCTGTGCACGTCCATGAATGAGCGCAAAAGTGTCATGAGTATTATTTGACATAACAAATAAATTTTAGTGGGTAGGCAAATTTGCAAATACAGGATCCTCAAATAATGAGCATCAGCTGTAACTGCATGTACAAATAGTCACATACAATTGCATGTATCTAGTATTTTCATTTTCAAATTATTATGTGACAATCGCTGGTCTTCTCAGCTTATAAAAAACAATAGGATCTTTCTTGCTTTAAGGTCTTTTAGAACACAATACACTGATCCTTCTTCCTAGAAGGTAGATCCCCAAGCTCTTTGCATGGCTGCCTCTTTTTCATCTTCTGGTCTCCATTAACATGTATCTCCTCTGAGGATCCTTCTCTGACTTCTCTATTTAACATACCCCTGTAACCTCTACTCCTTTTATTTCCCTTAAAATACTTACTGCACCAAAGAATCCTTATCTATGCAACATATTCCCATAGGTACAGAAGAAGAGGGAGCTGGGATATGAACATAGCCAAATTAAACAATACTTAAAAGACGTTTTGAACACACAATGAAAACTTACTGACTAAAGTTTTGCAGATGTATTAAAAAGATGTTAAAACCATTCTATCTGATAAGAATATTTGTAAAACTTTCAAAATGTTTCAAAATAGATTTTGGTAAAATATCACTTTGTGAATTTGGCAAAGTGGTCAACCTGAACAATGTTCAGAAAAATCTCTCAAATTTTGAAATTAGTGAAACCAAAAATGACTTTAAAAGAGATTTGAGGGGCGGGCCCCATGGCACAGTGGTTAAGTTCATGCAGTCTGCTTTGGCAGCCCAGGATCTGTGGGTTCAGATTCTGTGTAGACCTACACACCATTCATCAAGCTATGCTGTGGCGGCACCCCACATACAAAATAGAGGAAGATTGGCACAGGTGTTAGCTCAGGGACAATCTTCCTCAAGCAAAAAGTGGAAGATTGGTGACAGATTTTAGCTCAGGACCAATCTTCCTCACCAAAAATAAATAAATAAATAAAAAGAGAGATTTGAGAGAAACTAATATAAACTAAAAAGTTCCCACATAAATTATATTTTGGTTACATTATCATTGAAAATATTCAAGAATAATGCATCCATGAATACACTTACAAAGTATACATTAATGAGAAGGAAAAAACCACACTTAAGGGGGCCAGCCCGGTGGCACAGCGGTTAAGTTCGCACGTTCCACTTCTCTGTGGCCCAGAGTTCACCAGTTCAGATTCTGGCGTGGACATGGCACTGCTTGGCATGCTATGCTGTGGTAGGTGCCCCACATATAAAGTAGAGGAAGATGGGCACGGATGTTAGCTCAGGGCCAAGCTTCTTCAACAAAAAAGAGGAGGACTGGCAGTAGTTAGCTCAGGGCTAATCTTCCTCAAAAAAAAAATCACACAACATCATTTAAAATGATAATAAGAAAAAGTCCATCAAAAATATTCTCAAGAAATTATTCTTTATCATATGCAATAAAATTATTTCTTAAAAATTATTTTGAACAGATTGGCAAATTTGCAAGTTCCTCACATTGGTCATTGATATATTGAGGCATAATTTGGTCTGCTTTCCTACCAACAGCAGGATTTCCAGAGATGCGGCAGTAAGCATGATGTCAAAATCTAGCATATGGAGTGATATCAGTGAAAAGGGCAGAGTGATAAACTCCAAATTCTATTCTTCCATAAAAGCAATAGATAAAAAGGGCAAAATTTGTCAGAATCAACTTATTTGGAACTCTAGAAATTAACCACAGACTTGTAACATATGGATAACACTTATTCAAGGAAAACAGCTGATTTTCAGTAAGAATAGTGAACTCCGTGGCGCTTTAAGTTATCCTACTCTTGTTCTCCTCTCTTCAGCTTAAAAAATAACAACCTGCATTCCCAATACTGGAGGCAGAAGAATGGATCTCATTCACAAATAATTGTAATTATTTGTTTCAACCTAGGGAGCTACAATAGATGCCTAGAGGACAGCTCATAAGCTTTGTCTTCATTTTGCCTAATTTGAAATTGACCCAAAAGTAAAGTTGCTTCTTGGGAGATATTGGTAAAAAACATTTGAAAGCTGATGTGTTATTTGCTGCTGCCTGAGGCAATGAATGACAGTTGGGAATGTCAAGGACTGTCATGAACTAGCCAAGGAGCCTAGGAGGAAAGGCTGGGGAATGAGACGTACAGAGGTCTTTGAAAACTCCAACTTTTTCTTGGGAATATAGCATTCCACATACATGCCTGTGTGTAGGGTCAGGAAAGATGTGAGAAAACCCTAAGTTCTCACTTTCTGCTGACCATGAGGTTCTATGAAAGCTGGAAGTGAAGGCTAGGGCAGAGTTGTAAATGGCCTGGCTAAGCACTGAAGGTGGGGAGGAACTTCTCGACACAGAGCCAAAATGAAAACACTGGGAGATTTTTCGCTTGTTTATTTACTTTGGGCTGCAGGCATTTAAGGAAATCTCTGGAAAATCACTAGCTAACAGAACAGAAACTTCAGAAGAGACTTCAGGGGCCTCACACCACAAAGAACACAGAATTTACAAGGTTAGTTTAGAAAATTGCCAAACAATAGATGACTACAAGAAGCAGCAACAATTGCAAATCAGGGGAGAGGAGAAAATCTGATTTCCAGAGTTTCCCCCTTATAATATTCACAATGTCGGGGTTCAAACAACAACAACAAAAATTGCAAGGCATTCGAAGAAACAAGAAGGTATGGCCCATACACAGGACAAAAAAAAGGAAATCAATAGAAACTGCCTGAAGAAGCCCAAACAATACTAAGCAGAGACAAATCAGCTACTTTAAATATGCTCAGAATGCTAAAGTAAACTGTGTCTACAGAACTAAAGAAAGTATGAAAATGATGTCTTATCAAATACAGAACATCAACAAAGAGATAGAAATTATTTTTAAAAAGTAAAAAATTTTGGAGCTGCAAAGTACAATAACTGAAAAAAAAATTCACTAGAGGGACTTGAAAGTAGATTTGAATATATGGAAGAAAGAATTAATGAACTTTAAAATAAGCCAATTGAGATTATCCAAGCTGAGGAACAGAAAGAAAAAAAGAATTAAAAAAGTGAGTAAAGCCTAAGACACCTATGGGACACCATCAAGTATGAGAGCATACACTTCATGGAAATCCTAGAAAGAGAAGAAAGAAAAGGCAGAAGGAATATTTTGAGAAAAATAATGACTGAAAACTTCCAAAAATTGATGAAACACGTTTATCTACACATCCAAGATACTCAACAAATTCCAAGTAGGAGAAACTCAAAGAGATCTGCATGGAGCACATTATAGTCCACCTGTTGAAAACCCAAGACAAAGAGAGAATCTTGAAAGCAGCAAGAGAGTAGTGACCCATCATATATCAGAGATCCCCAATAAGATTAACAGCTTATTTCTCATCAGAAACCATGGAGGTCAAAAGGCAATGGGGTTACATATTTAATGTGCTGAAAGAAAGAAAACTCTGTCACACAAGAATTCTATATCCAACAAAACTATCCTTCAACAATGAAAGAGGAATTAAGACATTCCCAGATAAACGAAAACTGAGACAAGTCATCACTAGTACATTTAGCCTACAAGAAATTCTAAAGGGAGTCCTTCAGGCTGAAGTGAAAGGACGCTAGACAGTAACTCAACTAGACATGAAGTAATAAAGAAAACTAGGAAAGTTCCTAAATGTATATTTTGTTTGTAAATTCTTTTTTTCTGTCTGATTTAAAAGAGAACTGCATAAAGCAATAATTTTAACTTGAAGTTAATGGGTACACAATGTATAGAGATGCAAATTGTAGCAATAACAGCATAAAAGTTGGGGGCAAGCTATATGGAAACAAAGTTTTGTATACTATTGAAATTAATTTGGTAGTAATATGAACTAGATTGTTATAAAGAAAGATGCTAATTGTAATCCTCAGAACAACCATTAAGAAAAATAACAAAAATATAGTAAAACAATGACAAAGAAATTTAAAAGGTACAGTAGAGAAAATCTATTTAACACAAAATAAGGCACTAATGGAGAAATTAAGGAACAAAAAAGCCATGACATATTGAAAACAAAGTATGTGACTATAGAAGTGGATGGAAAAGCATATGGAGAAAATTATTAGTGTAAATGAAAAGGTCAAGGAATAAGCAATATTCAGGGTGTTAGAGTTTGCATCCCCAGGGATATTAAAATGGCTGAAAGGATAAGAGGCATCAGGAAGAAGGTGAAGATCCAGGTGCAAAAGTCTCCACTTGGTAAGGAAGAATTACAGGAGGTGAGAAGGTCACACCAACATGGAGGGAGAATGTTCTAGGCCCAAAGCAGCAGATGGACGGGTGCCAAACTTATGGTTTGCAGCAGTGAAAAGAAGTAAGGAAGACACCACCCCTGATATTGGCCTGTGAGATATGAAAGACAGGAAATAAACTGCTGAAAATGGCAACTGGAAAGCAGAATCCTCTGTGATGGAGTGGGGTGGGTTTCAGCTAAAGGTGGTTAGGTGATGTAGATACTCACATACACACACAAAAAAAACCCAAATTGACCAAAGCATTTTCCTCCTCTTTAGCACTGTTCCTCCAGTGTTTCCTTTTCCATATGCAGCAGTGATAGGACTTGGTCCTCTAGGCAATAGCCATTAAGAAGCACATTATATATAGTTTAACATGAACTTTGAAGAAACACAAATACCCTGAAACAGCAAGCACTCAGTTCATTAGCATGGTGTTCTAAGTAGCAAAACTAAAAAAATATTAACTCTGTTCCAAAACAGATAAAATATTTGTAAGCATACCTATACTAATACCCTAGCTATTGTAGTAAAAAGCAAAACTATTTGGCAACACTAGACGTTCCATATTCAAGACAATCATGTAAGTTGCAATTGGAAAAGGAAATCTGAACAGCAAAATAGTTTGATAGACTTAGTAATCACGCAGAAAAAACTGTAGTTACATGAGGAAAGGCATTCACTGAAGATGCTAATAATCATGTACTATTATTAATGTGTAAAGAGCTAATTTGCTGAAATGATCTTACAGGCTAAAATTGTGCAAGAGAAAAGATAAGGATATTCAAATGAAAGGTCTCTGTTACACTGTTTGAGTACTGAAGCATTTAAATGTTGTCTACCTCCGTTTTTGCTCCTGGAAGATACTAAACACAAATAATATCAAATCAGAAAGGAGTTTTACTTATTTTCCTGAAGAATTATTCAAATTCCATAACAATTTCTATATCCTGATTTGTTCTATTCACATGTTGAAATAGACACCTTTTCCTCATTCTCTGAATTTTATCACCCTAGTACATAGTTAAAATCAAAGACTAGGCAAATGACATTTAGTGCAATTATAATCTTGGCCTAGTTTCTTAACTTCACTGTAATTCAATTTCCTTATAAGTAAAATGTAGAAAATAGTATCTATCTCATAAGATTGTGGTAAAATTAAACTATATAATATAGACAAACTATTTTGCAAAGTGCTCAGCACATATCAAGCATAATATTAGCTGATATTATTTAATAGACAAATATTTTTAATTATTTTCTATTTTATTTTTATTAAAGGAATAAATGTACATGGCTAAAAACAATATTTTTAATGCTCTTTCCTGTATCTAGATCAATTCCCCAAAAGCAACACCTTAGGCCAATGATAAAAGCCAAGACTTAGTAAAGTTACATGATAACTTGTATAATTTTGTCTTATAGAGAATGTAATCAATTTTGGTCCAGTGGAAAAGATAACCCTAAAGGGTACATTTACCAGGCTCAAGAAAGCACTCATAGGGCTGTTGAGCTCCAAAAGAAGGAAGGTGTCCAGGTGGCTGTGGGAAAAGGTGTGGCAGCTTTGAGCTCACTTGGGTTCACCATCCTGGCAGGGAGGGTGAGTCCATAGGGCACCTGCAGTGCCAAGGAGCAGCCCTAGCCTGGATCTCAGCAAGGAAGCCCTGCTCACCAGGCACAGCAGCCTTGCAGACCTCAAGCAGAGACTACAACAGATCCACACACCAGGGCAAACACAGCCCAGGCCCTGCGCACCTGAGCACCCATAGTGCTGCTGAGCACCACAAGAGGAACATGGATGGGCAGCTGTGGGAAGAGGGAGCAGCAGCTTTTAACCTGCTGGTGATCACTTTCCTGGCTGGGAGGGAGAGTTCATAGAACCCCTGAGGCACCAAAGAGTGGCCCTAGCTCTGTGAAGCAAGGAAGCCTGGCCCATCCACAAAGTCCACACAAGCACCTGAACACACGCCAGGCTGGGGCAAGCACCCATAATATCCCCACAGCCTCCAGCAGACAGGGTGGGGACAGAAATTCTGCTCCTGCTTCTCCCTAGAGGTAATAGGAAGAATCTGTGCCTTAAGAATACCACAAATGCCCTAACAAAAGATTAGCTCATCAAGCACCATGAGACACTGCAGCTACAATTCAGACCAGAAGGAAAATGACAATTATCCAGAAACCAACCCTGAAGACACATAAATTTACAATATAAATGACAGAGAATTCAAAATAGCCATCATAAGGAAACTCCATGACTTATAAGAAAATACAGAAAGACAATTCAAGGAGCTCAGGAATAAAATGTACCTCTTCACCAAAGAGATTGAAACTATAAAAAAAAATCAAGCAGAAATTCTGGATGTGAAAAACACAATTAATGAAGTAAAAAATAATCTAGAATCATTAAGAAACAGAACTGATCTTACTGAGGAAAGAATTACTCTTCTTGAAGATAAAAATGTAGAAATTCTACAGGTGGAGGAGGAGACAGAACTAACATTTTTTAAAAAAGAAGCATTTCTTTAAGAAATATCCAACTCAATTAGAAAAGTAACATAGGGATTATAGCAACAGAAGGATTCTCCAGAGGGAGAAAAGAGCAGAGAGCTTGTCCAAAAAAGCAATTGCTGAGAACTTCTCAAACCTGGGGATGGTTCAAGATTTAGAAACAAATGAAGCTAATAGAATGCCCAACCTGATCAATGCTAAAAGACCTTCTCCAAGAGATATAATAGTAAAAATGGCAAAAGTTAGTTATAAAGAAAAAATACTGGGAGCAGCATGGCAGAGGAAAATAACCTATATAGGAACCCCTATCAGACTTTCAGTGGATTTATCAGCAGAAGCCCTACAGGCTAGGAGAGAATGGAATGATATATTCAAAATACTGAAAGACAAAACTTTCAGCAAGAATACTCTATCCAGCAAAACATTCCTTCAGATATGATGGAGAAATAAAAGCTTTCCCAGATAAACAAAAGCTGAGCGAGTTCATTGCCACTAGACTTCCCCTACAAGAAATAATTAAAGATACCCTCACACCAGCAACAAAAAGGCAAAGGTCTACAAAGCTCTGAGCAAGGAAACAAATAGAGAGACATGATCAGAAACCTGCAGCTCTCTACCAGAATAGGGAGGCACAGAATCAATTACAACTTAAAGAGAAAGGGAAAGAAAGCATCAAAAGTAGTGACAAACACTTCAACTTAGCCACAAACTCACAAAATTAAAAACAGAACAATTTGTAACAGCAATGACTCAGAAGGGGAGAGGAAAAGGAAAGAACCTGCTTAGGTTAACAGAAATAAGAGGCTATAAGAAAATGGACTACCTTATCTCCAATATCTTTCATACAATCCTCACAGTAAGCACTAAACAAAAAATCAGAGCAGAGCCACAATTCACAAAAAGAGATAAAACTGAGAAGTTCCCCTCAGAAAACCACCAAAATGAAATGGTAGTCAGAAATACAAAGGAGGAGAAACAATGGAAACATAGAACAACCAGAAAACGAGATAAAATGGCAGTATTAAGCCCTCATATGACAATAATCTCTCTAAATGTAAATTACTGAAATCTCCAATCAAAAGACACAGAGTAGCTTGATGGATTTAAAAACAAGACCCAACAATATGCTGCCTCAAGGAAACGCACCTCAGCTCCAAAAACAAACATAGGCTTAGAGTGAAGGGATGGAAGACAATACTGTAAGCTAACAGCCAACAAAAGAAAGCAGGTGTTGCCATAGTTTTATCAGACAAAGCATACCTCAAGTTTAAAAAGACAATGACACAAAGAGGGGCAGTATATAATGATAAAAGGGGCATTCCACCAAGAGGACATAACACCTATTAATATATATGCACCTAACACAAGGGCACCAAAGTACATAAAGAAATTATTAACAGACCTAAAGGGAGAGATTAACAGCAATACAATAATCATAGGGGACCTCAACATCCCACTCACATCAATGGACAGATCATCCAGACAAAAAGACAACAAGGAAATAGTAGATTTAAATGAAAACTTGATCAACTGAACTTAATAGATATATAGAGAACATTCCATCCAAAAACAGCAGAATATACATTCTTCTCAAGTGCACATGGATCATTCTCAAAGATAAACCATACGGTGGGAAACAAGGCAAGCCTCAATAAATTTAAGAAGATTGAAATCATCCAACCATCTTTCCTGACCACAATGATGTGAAGGTAGAAATCAACCACAAAAACAAAGCTGGGAAAGTGGAAATATGTGGATAGTAAACAACATGCTACTGAACAACCATTAGATCATTGAAGAAATCAAAGGGGAAATTTAAAAAATACCTTGAGACAAATGAAAATGAAAATACAACATACCAACTCTTATGAGATACAGCAAAAGCGGTCATAAGACAGAAATTCATAGCAATAAAGGCCCACCTCAACAAGCAAAAAAAAATCTCAAATAGGTAATCTTAAAATGCACCTAACAGAGCTGGAAAAAGAAGAACAAACAAAGCCCAAAGTCAGCAGAAGGAGGGAAATGATAGAAATTAGAGCAGAAATAAAAGAAATAGAGATAAAAATACAGGATTAATGAAACTAAGAGCTAGATCTTTGAGAAGATCAAAAAAAATTGACAAGCCCTTAGCCAGATTCACCAAGAAAAAAAGAGAGAAGCCTCAAATAAATAAATTGAGAAATGAAAGAGGAGAAGACACTGCAGAAATACAAAGGATTATAAAAGAATACTATGAAAACCTATATGCCCACATATTCAATAACCAAGAAGAAATGGATGAAGTCCTAGACTCATACAACCTCCCAAACTAAATCAAGAAGAAATAGAGAATCTGAACTGACCAGTCACAAGTACAGAGATTGACACAGCAATCAAAAAGCTCCCAAAAACAAAAGTCCAGGACCGGATGGTGTCTCTGGAGAATTCTACCAAACATTCAAAGAAGATTTAGTATCTATCCTTCTCAAACTATTCTGAAAAATTAAGGAAGATAGAACACTTCCTAATACATTCTATGAAGCCAACATTACCGGGATACCAAAACCAGACAAAGACAACACAAGGAAGGAAAACCACAGGCCAATATCACTGATGAACTTAGATGCAAAAATCCTCAACAAAATATTGGCAAACCAAATACGGCAATACGTTAAAAGGATCATACACCACGACCAAGTGGGGTTTATTCCAGGGACATAGGGATGGTTCAATATCCACAAACGGATCAATGCGATACACAACATTAACAAAATGAGGAATAAAAATCACATGATAATCTCAATAGATGCAGAGAAAGCATTTGAAAAGCCAACATCCATTTATGATAAAAACTCTCAATAAAATAGGTATAGAAGGAAAGTACCTCAATATAATAATAGCCATATATGACAAACCCTCAGCCAACATCATACTTAATGATGAAAAATTGAAAGCCATCCCTCTGAGAACAGGAATGAGACAATGGTACCCACTCTCACCACTCCTATTCAACATAGGACTGGGGGTGTTGGCCAGAGCAATTAGGCAAGAAAAAGAAATAAAAGGAATTCAAAATGGAAAGGAAGAAATGAAACTTTTGCTATTTGCAGATGACATGATTTTATATATATAAAACCCTAAAGAAAGCATCAGAGAACTATCAGAAATAATCAACTACAGCAAATTTTCAGCATACAAAATCAATTTTTAAAAATCAGTTGTATTCCTATACAGTAACAATAAACTAGCAGGAAGAGAAATCAAGAATACAATCCCATTTACAATCACAACAAAAATAATAAAATAACTAGGAACAAGCTTGGCCAAAGAGGTAAAAGGCCTGTGCACTGAAAACAATAAGACATTATGGAAAGAAATTGAAGAAGACATAAAGAAATGGAAAGACATTCCATGTTCATGGGTCAGAAGAATAAACATGGTTAAAATGTCCATACTACCCAAAGCAATATATAGATTCAATACAATCCCAATCAGAATCCCAATGACTTTCTTCACAGAAATAGAACAAAGAATCCTAAAATGTATATGGAACAACAAAAGACCCCAAATAGCCAAAGCAATCCTGAAAAAAAGAACAAAGCGGGAGGCATCACGATCCCTGACTTCAAAACATACTACAAAACTATAGATCAAAACAGCATGGTACTGACACAAAAAACAGACAAACAGATCAATGGATCAGAATTGAAAGCCCAGAAATAAAACCACACATCTATGTACAGTTAATTTTGACAAAGAAGCCAAGAACATACAATGGAGAAAGGAAAGTCTCTTCAATAAATGGTGTTGGGAAAACTGGACAGCCACATGCAAAAGAATGAAAGTAGACCATTATATTGCACCATACACAAAAATTAACTCAAAATGGATTAAAGACTTGAATGTAAGACCTGAAGCCATAAAACTCCTAGAAGAAAATATAGGCAGTGCACTCTTTGACACTGGTCTTAGCAGCATCTTTTTGAATACCATGTCTACTTGGGCAAGGGAAATAAAAGAAAAAGTTAACAAGTGGGACTACATCAGACTAAAAAGCTTCTGCAAAGCAAAGGAAACCATGAACAAAACAAAAAGACAACTCACCAACTGGGAGAAAACATTTGCAAATCATTTATTAGACAAGGGATTGATCTCCAAAATATATAAAGAACTCATATAACTCTACAAAAACAAAAAATAATCAACCTGATCAAAAAATAGGCAGAGGACATGAACAGACATTTTTCCAAGGAAAATATACAGATGGCCAAGAGATGCATAAAATGATGTTCAACACCACTAATTATTAGGAAAATGCAAATCAAAACTACAATGAGATATTACCTTACACTGGTCAGAATGGCTATAATTACCAAGACAAAAAACAACAAATGTTGGAGAGGATGTGGAGAAAAGGAAACCCTCATACACGGCTGGTGGGAGTGCAAACTGGTGCAGCCACTACGGAAAACAGTATGGATATTTCTCAAAAAATCCAAAATACAAATACCATACAACCCAGCTATCCCACTACTGGGTATTTATCCAAAGAACTTAAAATCAAGGATCCAAAGAGATTTATGCACTCCTATGTTCACTGCAGCACAATTCACAATAGCCAGGATGTGGAAACAACCCAAGTGCTCTACTACAGATGAATGGATAAAGAAGATGTGGTATTTATACAATGGAATACTACTCAACCATGAGAAAGGACAAAATGTTCCCATTTGCAACAGCATGGAAGGACCTGGAGGGTGTGATATTAAGTGAAATAAGCCAGACAGAGAAAGACAAATATTGCATGATTTCACTCATATGTGGAAGATAACAAATACCTGGATAAAGAGAACAGATTAGTGGTTACCAGAGAGGAAGGGTTGGGGGAATGGGTGAAATGGACAAAGGGGCATATATGTATGGTAATTGATAAAAACTAGACTAGTGGAGGTGAGCACAATGAAGTGTATTCAGGAATTGGTAAACAATAATGTACACCCGAAATTACACAATATTATAAACCATTATAATCCCAATAAAATTACTTTTAAAAAAATGGATACATTTATTGTCTGTAGGACATTAAGCAATTTTGTATCTGACTCAGCAATCTTATTCTAACTTTTCTTTCCCAAATTACAATATTTATAATCTCATGTGCTTTTTGAAATGGTCATAGCATCTTACTAATTTCCTCTTTAGTTAATAAGTTGAATAAAAATATTTGGCACACATATTATATTTAAGTATATTAATATTTCATTTTATAGTTGCATGAAAGTCTTAGTTTTACCCTTTTGAAAATTACACTAATGCAACTGATCTTAACTATTTAACTGTTTCCTCCAGGCGTTACTCAATGTATGTAATAAGTAATTCTAGTGCTAATTAATCTAGTAATCTAACATCTAAGTATCTAGCAATCTAAGTTTCAGATAAACAAAAAATAACGTTTTAGCATAAGTATGCCCCAAATACTACATGGACCACACATTTTGCATTAAAATAAAAGATTAATTGAGTGGGAATGAAACCACACAATATAAAGGGGAATATATACAGAAGAATTGGAGTAAAACAGACTTGAGTCCTGTCCTTTATCTAACTACCAGTACTTGGACACATCCTTCAACTGCTCTGATGCTCAATTTCCTCATCTGTAAAACTGGGCTAATAATATGCTCCAAATGTTCTTGTGAGGATTAAAGAAGATTTAGACATCAGGTCTTATAATGAATATTATAACTGGACTTGTATGTGAGAGGAAACATGGAGAAACTTTATTGACATTTATTCCTCCCTGCTTTATTCTCTCTAAATTAAGACTGTATCTACCATACTCGAGGACTTCCAATGAATAGAATTGGACAAGGCCACATATCACAGGACTTTTGATTCACATATATGTTAAATGAGGCTCTGTGTCTAGTATTGCTCCTGACACATAATTAATGCTCAATGGTAGAAATTACTATTATAAGTTTAACTTAAGCCGAACATATATATTTGTGTGTGTGTGTGTGTGTGTGTAAGTCAGAGAGACTGACTTAACCTTCAAATCCTCCCAACTAAGAAATTGATACAAACCTTGTCAAAGGGATGCAAAACGATACAGTCATTCTGGAAATCAGTTTGAAAGTTTCTCAAAAACTTAAACATACACTTACCAAGTGACCAGCCATCCCACTCCTACATAAATATGTAGGATAAATATATAGGTTAAATACCCTGGAGTGATAAAAATTAGGCTCACACAAAAACCTGTACATGGATTAGGCCTGAGACAATAAGTCTTTTGGAAGAGAATATAGGCAGTACACTCTTTGACATCAGTTTCAAAAGAATCTTTTCGGACACTATAACTCCTCAGTTGAGGGAAACAATAGAAAGAATAAACAAATGGGACTTCATCAGACTAAAGAGCTTCTTCAAGGCAAGAGAAAACAGGATTGAAACAAAAAAACAGCTCACTAATTGGGAAAAAATATTTACAAGCCACTTATCCGACAAAGGGTTAATCTCCATAATATACAAAGAACTCACACTGCTTAACAACAAAAAAACAAACAACCCGATCAAAAAATGGGCAGAGGACATGAACAGACATTTCTCAAAAGAAGATATGAATATGGCCAAGAGACACATGAAAAGATGTTCATCATCGCTAATCATCAGGGAAATGCACATCAAAACTACACTAAGATATCACCTTACAACCGTTAGATTGGCAAAAACATCCAAAACCAAGAGCAACAAATGTTGGAGAGGTTGTGGAGAAAAAGGAACCCTCATACACTGTTGGTGGGAATGCAAACTGGTACAGCCACTATGGAAAACAGTATGGAGATTTCTCAAAAAGTTAAAAATAGAAATACCCTATGACCCAGCCATCCCATTACTGGGTATCTATCCTAAGAACCTGAAATCAGAAATCTCAAGAGTCCATTGCACCCCTATGTTCATCGCAGCATTATTTACAATAGCCAAGACGTGGAACCAACCTACATGCCCAGAAACTGATGATTGGATAAAGAAGATGTGGTATATATACACAATGGAATACTACTCAGCCATAAAAAAAGACAAAATTGGCCCATTCACAACAACGTGGATGGACCTCGAGGGTATTATGTTAAGCGAAATAAGCCAGTCAGAGAAAGACGAACTCTATATGACTCCACTCATAGGTGGAAGTTAGTATATTGATAAGGAGATCTGATCGGTGGTTACCAGGGAAAAGGGGGGGTGGGGGGAGGGCACAGAGGGGGAAGTGGTGTACCCACAACATGACTAACAAAAATGTACAACTGAAATCTCACAAGGTTGTAATCTATCATAACATTAATAAAAAAAAAAAAAACACCTGTACATGAACATTTATAACAATTCTATTCATAATCACCAAAACTGGAAAACAAATGTTCTCCAGAGTGAATGAATAAACAAATTGCAGTAAATCAACATAATTCCATTGATTACTACTGAGCAATAAAAAGATTGAATTATTGATACACACAACCACTTGGACAAATGCCAGACGAATGTTTCCAAAGTTTACAGATTGTATGATCTATATCCATAACATTCTCAAAAATACAAATCTATAGTGACAAAGCACTGAATAGTAGTTGCCACAATTTAGGGGTAGAAGGAGGTTGTGACTAAAAAGAGACAGCTTGAGGGCTTTTTTGGAGTTGAAAGAATCATCTGTAGCCTGACTTTGATGTTGGCTATACATATTTGTAAACGTGTTAAAATTTATAGAGCAGTTCACCATAAAAGCACAAAAATATGCAAAATGCTAATTTTAAAAATAATATTTAAAAAGAATAAATATATAAGTGGTCTAAGCATTCCAATTGAAAGATAAAAAATTTTGAGACCAAATAAAAAAGCAAAATGCAACTATATGCTGTCTGCAGAAACAAAAACAACAGAAACACCCCAAACATAAAAGCAAAAGCAGGGGAAAAGATATACCATGCAAATGATCATCCAATAAAAGTTGATGTGGTTATAACAACATCAGACAAAGTAGATTTTATATCAAGAAATATCATCAGATATAAAGATGAATTTTTATAACAATAAAAAGATCAATTTATCAAAAAGATATAAAATTCTCAATGTGGATGCAATTCAAAATAGTTTCAAAGCACATGAAGAAAGAACTGAGAAAACTAAAAGGATAAATAGAAAAATTAGATATAATTGGAAACCAGCACTTATGCTTCTAAGAATCTGAAGACAAAGAAATTGATAGGAATAAAAGAATTGAATGATATTAACAATTATCTTGACATAATTGATGTTTACATAACTCTCTCCCCCAAGAACAACAGAACGCACATTTTTTAACAATCTCCAGGATGGAATATATGCCATAAAACAAAGCTCAATAACACTGAAAGGATTAAAATTATACAAAGGATATTCTTTGGCCACCAAGTAATTAGATTAGAAATCAGTAACAGAAAATTATCTAGAAAATCTCTATATGTTTGAAAATTAAGGAACATCGTTACAAATACCTCATGGATCAAAAATTAAATCATAGAGCAAATTAGAAAATACCTTGTGCTGAAAATTTTGTTGGCTGGAGATAAAGCCATACGTAATGGGGGGATTTATAGCAATAAAAGCTTATATAGGAAAAGTAGAAAGTTCTAATATCAATGATTGAGGCTTTCATTTATAAAGCTAGAAAACTGAAAGCAGATTAAACCAAAGTAATTAGAAATAATGGATAACAAAAAGAAAAGAGCAACAATCAATGAAACAGAAAACAGAAAAACAAGAGATAAAATCTAAAGCCTATTTTTTAAAAATATTAATATAATTGACATAACTATACCTAGACTGAGAGAGAATGAAAAGGAGAGGCTATAAAAATTGCTAATATCAGGAATGAAAACTGGAACTTTGATCCTGGTCCCACCAATATTAAAAGGGTATTAAGGAAAGGTTATCAATAAATTTTATGAAATGGGCAAATTCCTTGAAAGATACAAATGATCAAAACTGATACAAGAAGAAATGGAATATTAGAAATACTCACTTATCTTTAAATAAATTCAATTTGTAATTAAAAGCCTTCTAACAAAGAAAACTACAGGCCCAGTCTCTACACTAGTGAGTTCTATCAAACATTTAAGAAATAAATAACACCAAGACTCTAAAACTCTTTCATAATATAGAGAAGGGAACACTTCCCAAATAATTTTATAAGGTATCAATACCCTGATATCAAGACAGGTCAAGGATATGAGAGAAGAAAACGATAGACTTCATAAACGTTACACCAAAAAGAGAGAGAGACAGACAGTCATGAACATAGATGTAAACATTCCTAGCAATATATTAGCAAATTAAATCCAGAAATGTACAGAAAAGGACACATCATTACAAAGAAGGGCTTACTTGCAAGAAAAAGAAATAATAACATGTATATTGTAAAGACAGAAGTGAAACTATTGATGTGCATAGGAAATGATCATGTACATAAAAACCTCTAAAGGATATACAACAGAAAACTATTCATACTACCAAATGAATTTATTAAGCAGAATACAAGTTCAATATACAAAACAGTAGTTATTTTTCTATATACTAGAAATATGTAAACAATTGGAAAGTAAAATAAAAACTGTTATTTTATAATAGCATCAAAACTACTTAGAGATAGGGGCCCACCCAGCAGCACAGCGGTTAAGTTTGTACACTCTATTTCGGCAGCCAGGGGTCCACAGGTTCGGATCCCGGGCGCAGATCTACGCACTGCTGCTGTGGCAGGCGTCCCACATATAAAGTAGAGGAAGACAGGTTCAGATGTTAGCTCAGGGCCAATCTTCCTCAGCAAAAAGAAAAGGACTAGTGGCAGATGTTAGCACAGGGCTAATATTCCTTGGGGGGAAAAATTCTTAGAGATAGACAATAAAAATTGTGTGAAGGTCTACAAAAACTATAAAATACTGTTGAAAGTGATTAAAGAAAACCTAAATAAATGAAGTAGTATACTATGTTTATGAATTGGAAGAGTCTATATTATTAAATGCCAATTTTCCCCAAATTGATCTATAGATTCCAAACAATCTCAAACAAAATCCTAGCAAGTATTGTTGCAAAAATTCACAAGCTGAATTTAACATTTATATGACAGTACAAAAACACCCAAACAGTATTGAAAAATAACAAAATTGGAAGACATGATACTCGATAAACCTGTAGAAATCAAGACAGTGTGGTACTAACATAAAGATAGATAGAAAGGTCCATGAGACAGAACACAAAGTAAAAACACATGTGATCAGTTGATTTTCAATAAAGGAAGTAAGTTAAAGAGAGAGGGTAACTTTCTCAATAAATGGTGCTGGAAAATTGGTAATCTGTCCATATGGAAAAAAATAAATGGCAACCCCTACCTGCCACCATGCACAAAAACTAGCATGGAATCAATCATACACCCAGTCCTAAAGCTAAAACTACAACTATAGGAGAACATCTTTGTGATGTGTGGGGAGGCAGAGACTTCTTAGACAAGACACCAAAAGTTCTAACAATAAAAAAAAATTCATAAACTGGACTTCTTCAAAATTAAAATCTCCTGTTCAAAATAAATGAACTCCAGACTTGGAGAAAACATTTGCATTATATATACGTGTGTGTGGGTGTGTGTGTTTAAGCTCTGGTATCCAGAGTATAAAGACTTTAAAACTTATTCAGACAAAAAATAGAAAAGAAAAAAATGAACTGAATGATAAATTTCCACAGATATTTTACAAATGAAAATATATGAATGTTAAGCATGTACATGAAAAGATTTTCCATATCATTTGTTATCAGGGAAATGTGAATTAAAACCACAAAGATATACCACCACACCCTTATCAAAAAGTTAAAAAGACTGACTTGTGTTGACAAGGGTGTGGAAAAATAAGAACCCGCCTAAATTGCCAGCAGAATGTAAAACGGTGTGACCACTTTGGAAAACCACCGCCAAGAGTTTAGGTAAACTGCTCCATGATCCTGCTGCCTCAGCATCCGCTTTGTGTGGCCAAGCAGCTGCAGGGGCCTTGAACTGACACTAGACTCTCCCTTGATCTCACGGCTTTGATAACACACATAGAGATGCAAGTTCCTGATGTAACTTCCCCAGTGGCCCTTGAGATAAACAGTCTCCCCCACCTCCCACGGCCTTCCCCTTGTGTGTCCTTAGATAAGACCCTCGAAAAGCTTACAAATCCCTACTCTTTTCTTGTGTGAATTGACAAATCTGGTCTTAGCCCAGGAACCCCTAAGCACTCCACCCAGGGACCCCAATAAAGGCATGTGCCCCAGATCCTGGTGCACTCTCTGCCTGCACCCTGCATTGATCTCCCCACGTAGCCCCTGCAGGTGTGCTGTGTACCTCCTCCAGAACTTGTGAGTAATACATTTCTCTATTTCACTTCCCTCGTGGTCTTTCGTTGCACTGAGCTTACTATCTGACACCCTGGGGCTCTACTTAACACATGTTAATCTAACAAAGTCACAACAACCATGTATAAGGTTTTTAAAAATAACGTTAAATATTAACTTTTGATACATCTCCAGGCTAGGACTATATAGTCTTCCCAGGGATTACTCAACAGAATTGAAGATGTATGTCCACACAAAGACTTGTACTCAAATGTTCAAGGAAGCTTTATTTATAGTAGACAAAAATGGGAACATCCCAAATGTTCATCAAGATGTAAATGGAATACGTGCTTTCAGTAGACAAAATATGGGGCTAATTGTGCACACTGCCTCCATGTGGCATAAATACAGCCTCACCAAAAGATAGCAAATTTATTGAATGAATTTTAGGGAAAAAAAGTTTCACCACTTGCAAATAAAGACTGTCAGCAGTGGGCTTTGCCATAAAGTGGCACTTATCAGTCCAAATATAAATAACAGCCTGAAGCTCATCATTTTATTTCAAACATAAGACCTCATAGGAATTTTTAATGTGGATATCAAATTATAGCAATGACCAGTACAGGGAAAAATGCTATGAATTATGATCAATAAGGGTTTACGTGAAGGCAGTGATGCTGATGGTTAGAAAAATCCGTGCATGTCCAGAAATAGTAAAAGAAAGTGGCCTGATCTAGTATACATCTTTGTGACGATTTGACCATCATCGTTCTGATCACACAAACTGACACCCTTCTCTGTTAATTCTCAAGCGTCTTTATTCAGAGTATATGTCCATAAATATGCCATGAATTCACAGAAAGACCAAAAAAAAAATGTTCTGAATCGCATTAAGGGATAATAAAATAGTTTACCCTTTTGAACTCTAAATACAACTTATTCTGTCCTCAGGAAATACTCATATAATTTTCACCTATTCAAAACAGATACTACACATCATACATTTTCTATTACTACTCATTTTGCAAGTGATTTTCACAAAAAAGGAGAGCAATTGCTGGGGAATTGCCCTATTCCCAGAAATGGCAGATCAAAGAAAGGAATCGAAGTAAATTGAATTATTCTTATTTCTTAGAGCTACACTTAAATTTATCAGTCCATGCCTATTCCCCAGAGTCATGATAAACTAGTTCATCTAACATGAATCTATTAAATAATTTCTCCACTAAAATAAATTTCCATGCATAATCCAGCGTGATGTCTCAAGTGAGAAAAGGAAAAGCTGATTCAAAAGCAGCTGGTAGTATAAGCACAGTCGGGCAACACTTGCAGACCCTTTGCCCTCACAGTCATGGTGATGAATGAAGGAGGGAACTAAAAATAACTGCTTGACAGATGGTAAGAAGCAGAGCAGCAGCACCTGATTTCCTGCAATGCTTTTCGCGGATGCTGACCTGCGTAAGGCATAATGAGAGAACTGACGCACTTAAGAAAGGAGGCGGTGTTCATAAAAAGCTGGATATGAAACAGTACCATAATGAGCATGGATGACTTGCCCCTGGCTACTGGCTAAGATTTTAAATTCCAGGAGTTTAGGAAATCCAGCCAAAGGATGCAGTCTTTCTTCAGCGTCTGCGACAGGATCTCGCAGCTGCTGCAAACACAGCACACCCCACGTGACCAACGTGTAAAGTCGCATTTTGGCACCACATCATTGTGCGAAATGTTACAGCTTTGACACAGCAGCCAAAAAACATATGAAATTAAATGAGATGTACAAAAACAAGCTAGTGCAAGCATGAGAACAGCTTTTGAAAAAATAAGACTCTTACTCCATAACCTGCTCGGGCCAAAAAAAGAGTCTAAGCATTTGAAGTTGATTCCATTGTGACCACAATTTCAATGACAGCCCTACTCACTAAATTATCTACTTGTTGCCTCCTCTCTCCTGCACTTTCCTGCTCTTAATTGGCCAGAGATATAGACACTATGTTGTGAGGATGATCTTATACTTTGGGAGAAAAAAATAAGACCTTAATGGCATTTTTCTCTTTATGATTAAAAAAAGATCTTGCTAATTCCAATAAAGATTGAAATAAATGCAACTATCGCTTGAGCATCTATTACTAGTTATATAAGTGCTAAATTTTTATGAGCAGGCGTGTCATACATAGTTGTGCAGTTGGACATGTGAGTACCCAGCCAAAGTGCAAGGAGGGACTGAAAGCTTTCCCTGGGATAAAGAGCCCCTCCTTCTAACTAGCCTGTCCATGGCTGTGCCCATTGCAACTTGTCTGCTGAGGGGGTGTGTCTTTTACTAAGTCACACAAATGTAGTAGTACCCAAGCCCAGATCCAACAAATGAAAAGAAACTAATCAAATTAAAAGGAAAATGTTTGATAGTGTAATAAGAGCCAAGAAAATTAAAAAGGGAACTGAAAGTTGAGGGTAAAGTTTTTCTAAAAGGTCCAGAAGGCTGGACCTTGAAGAAGGGCAGGATTGGGTACCTGGAGAGAAGGTTGTAGGTATCACGGGCACTGGAGTCAGATGGGACCACAAACAGCGTATCCCCAAGAGCTACATCATTCATTCAAATTTGCATGAGATTAGAGCTGCTGAGAACATACAGCATGTCCCTATTCATGTACTTTTATCACTACAGAAAATATTTCAACATTTTTAAGGAAAATAGCCCAAAAGAGAGGAAGAATTTTTGCTTGCTTAACAGAAAACATATTTCCACTCTGAATTTTGCCTCACAATAGTACAACAATTCAGGGTTTTATAAAAATAAAAAGTGTCAAAGAATGGACTGATTGGTTATTTTTGAAAAAGTACTGATTCCATTGAATAGTCACATGTGTATGTTCTAGAAAAATAAAGTAAAGTAATCACAGAGTATTTAGAAAAAGATAAAAGACACAGGCCATGAAGATGGGCAATGTACCAATGTGAATGATTTTTAATGTGAGGAAATCATGGGGGAAATGCGGCTTTTTTTTCTTTACATAGAGGCAATAGTTTAGAACAACTTTTAAATAACAAATCTCACAACGATTGGAATTTCCACATTTCTATCTAAACACTCGAAGCCATGGTTATCACACTAGTTAAGTTCATCCATATAAAAGTCATCTTATTCATTTTCTTCCGTGCCTTTCATCCTTTTAATGACCATTACCCTCTCCCTTTTTTTGCAAGGTCTTCATTTTCTGCAAGGTCTTCATTTTCTGCTTGCCCTTCACTATATGTTCTCCCTCCCTGATGTACTAACTCACTTCCTAACAACCAACACTGTTAAAACTCTAACCTAGTACAGTGTCTTTATTACACTCAAATACATGTGGAAATAAGGTCAACTATTTCTGTGCTCACTGGATTCCTTTTTTTTAAACCTACACATCAAAAGTCCTAAAGTGTAGCCAGATTGGCACAGATAGAAAGGAAAACACCAGGATAAAAACAACAATATAAATGAGGCCTCATAATATAAATATAAATGAGGAAACAATATAAGTTTCCTCCAAGTTCATGCCTATGTTGTTTTCTCTGCCTAGAACACCACTCCCCGATGACATGTCCCACTTGGCCGGTTTCCTATCAGTCATTCTCTAACTTGTCATCCCCTCTGCAAAGCCTGACCTGACTTTTCCTCACTTTTGGGGATTTCACAGCAGTCCATTTAACTACCTATTAAAGCATTTACCATGATTCCTTGGGGGAAGAGGATCATGTCCATCCCCCATCTATGATGAAAACACAGTAGAAACAGAAAGAAGGAAGGAAGGAAAGAACAGAGGGAAGGAGGAAGAGAAGGAGAAGAATGAAAAAGAAGGACAAAAAGAAAATGTGTTTAATTCTGAAGAAGAGAAGCCATTAAAAATATAATAGCTTTATCAAGACATTTGAAAGACTGTCATGTTAGGAAGAAGACTCATTCTGCATGGTTTAGAGAACAGAAAAGTGACCAATGATAAGCAGATTCAGAGAGGCAGTTTTTGACTCATGCTACAAGAAAGAATTTTTTGAAATTATAGTCATCTGAAATAGGATAAAGTGATATGTTCTCTGTCTCCTGTAATATTCATATAAAGCCCAGAAAATAACTTTCCAGAGATTTATATAGTAGATAATATAGATTTATATAGTAGATAATGATTGGACCAGATTGACATTGAACATACTTTGAAGCTTGGATTATATTCTTTTGTTGAATTTCATCATCTTCAGAAGAGGCAATACATTGATTAAGGCTATCTTTCTCACTCTCTCTCTCTCTTTTTTTTTATAGCCGTTTAGCCCTGCACAGAGGGTAGTATTTTCAACAAATATTTATTTTACAAATTTGCATTGGTCTTCTGAAAGAACGAAAAACATTTCATAAAATCCTTATGGTAAGTTATCACATTACACAGATTGACATCTGAAAACAGTTTTTAAAAGTACAAGGCCATGAGACGTACCACAGCAAATATTTTTATGCCTACTGTACATGAGAGAAAAAGAAATTCAAAATATATGAACCATATTTCACAGAAAAGTATCTGTGATGTGTAAACAAAAGCTATGAGTAGACTATGTACAAATAATTATGATCATTTCTAAATAGTTATCCTACATTTACATAACCTTTTTAGCTTGTTGCATGCGGTTATATCTAGATTGTTTTGTGCTGATCAGAAGTTGTGCAACATTTTTGACGATATTTTGAAATTGGCAAAACTTAAAGTGAATTTTTCCATTATTTATTAAGCCCATATGAATTTCAAGGATTATTTATGAGAATGGTTTGATTCATTTGGAAGGTTTCTAGTGATGGATTTGTTTATAAAAGCACGTTAACGCCTAGAAAACATAATTCAACAAATTTTTCATATAAACTTTTCCATCTAAAGAAACACTGATTCTGAACTTATCCTAAGGACTTGATTTCTGATCCTTTTTTGGCCTCATTCCTTAGCAGATCAGCCATTTCCTGAGCACCCGCTCCATGCCAGGGATTTTCCATGTGTACCAAGGAAGCCCTGGCTGAGTTTGTTCCCGAAGAAATTTCTTTTTCTATTGAGAGAAGACTAATGAGGAACTGGGCTGGGCTTGATGGAGCCGCATGTGAACCAGACAGCTGATGTCTCACAGATGGTCTTACTTAAGACTAAATAACCTAGATTCTAGGAAAAGAAACTGATGTTCGACTACTGTGGGAACTGGGCACTGCATTGTTGATGCCGCAGGACCAAACTGGGAATCTTACCAAAAGATAACAATATTGAAAATCTAGTATTTTTCTATAGAACTTGAAACTATGCTTCTCATCTTAAATGTGCCACAGAGTTCAAAATCATGAGCATACTTTATTAAAAATGACCTGAAGACATGAAGCTATGCAAAAGTGCTAATTCCCACAAGCTTCTGAATGTAAAGAGACTTAGCTCCACCCCTGAAGGGTTGTACGGGAAAGAAGTTGTACGTAATTTCATGGATAAATGCAAACAAATGTTGAGTAGCCTTTAAAAGGACATTTCTTTTCCATGAAAGCTTTATATTAAGTTGATGACCAACTTTCAATAGAAGCCATCTTTAACAATTTTTTAAAAATTTTTTGGAAGTTAATTCAATCAATATCATGGTCAAGAATATTTTTGACTAACTCCCTCCACCTCAAAATTTTTAAACACATCAAACACATTTATTCACTTGTGGAACACGTCAGCTCCAGTACTCTGACTACCACACTATGCTCTGTATCAGCTGCAAACTCTGAGTGAGCAACAGGAGTAGCTTTAAATCATACAGTTTGCGAAAGGAGTCCTTATGCACAGTAGTCACCAACTAACATGCAGAAAGCTTGGTAGACTGAGATGAGGACCAGGAGGTTTAAGATTTTAAAAATCAAGAGATGATGTTTATGATTTCGCATCTCTCAGTTCCAAGGATTGTTTTTGATTGTCTTAACCCCTAAGTTACTAACCTCCATATCTCTTTTTTTCTTCTTCCAATTTCAAGCATTACAGGAATCTCCTGGAAACATAACCTTTAAAACATGAGTAATATTTTCGAACAAGATCTGATTCAGCGACCACGGGATTTGATCCATTCTTTTACTCCTCATGTAACACAATAGTACCTATCATGTGTCAGAACAAACAGGAAGGTAAATAAAACGCTTCTCTTACCTTCAAGTTCCATACAACATAATGGGCAAAGATCTTGAAAGTGTAACTATTTTTTAGTCCACAAAATGCTTCAATGGCATGACCATTCTTATGCTGCATTTATATCGACCATAATTGGCTAAGGAGCTGGGTCGATGGCAGAGAACGGAATTGAGGAAACAGTATGTAAGCCATTGCCACTATCTTCATTTTTTTTCTTTTTGGAGGTGCTCCTGGTTTATTACTGAATTTTCTTTTGGAGTGTTTGGGAGGAAGTGGGAAAGGAATGTTTAGGCAGACTGCCAACGAGGAACCACTGTTCTGCTCACTTAAATTCAGCTATGCCCTGGTCTCCTTTCTTCTTATCTGCATACTACATGGAGGGTCAGAAGTTGAAGGGTTTACTCAGAGGAACAGAAAAGGAAAAAAGAGGGGAAGGCTTCAACACAGGCAGAGCAGGGCCACAGCCCCAGAAGGCACAGGGAGGAGCTCTCTGGCACATGGATACAGCTTCTGCATCTCTGTTCTCATCCATCAGCTCAAGAAAAGCAGACTTAGCAGAGTGGGACAGGCGCCTTTTATTGGTCTGACTAGTATTTGACTAGTAGTAGGCTCCGGTAGAGCCCCCCGTCTGTTCTGGCTCCTATCTTCCCTCTCTTGGGAGTTCATGACTCAGCCTCAGAGGAGAGGAGTGTCCCGGGCAGGGGTTGCAGGCAGAGCCAGGATAAAAAATACAGGATTGGCATCTGAAAGGAGCTCAGAGTGATGTGCAAAACATAGGGTTACCAGACCATGCAGATAAAAAGTCCATCAGGGAAGAGCAGAGGTTGTTTCCTCACACAGACCCCTCCGCCCTTTCCAGGAGTGGGAGACGTTAGGAGAAAGAGCTTCCCCTAAAGCTTCCTACTGGGCCCTTCGTGCCGGCAGCATCTCCCGGATGTTGTCCTCAGCTTCCTTCATGCTCCACTGCTGGTAGGACTTTTTCTGTTCCGATTCTTTACTTTTTTCTTCTGCTATTTTCTGTTTCTCTGACAGCTGATTGTGAATTACCTCCTTGGATTGAAGAATAAACATTATTCCTACACCTTGATATATGTTAGTCTCATCTACCAAAGTCATAATCTCTGTATCTGTAAGATGTGCATGCTTTTTCGTTCTGTTTAGCTGTTCAATCTCTATGTCTGCAAGCTTCACTTTCTGTTGAGTGTCGATAGCTTTGGCTTGAAGCTCTGTGAAAACCTTCTTCAACTCCAGATCCACAGGGGCACCAGCTTGGTTCCTCATCTTCCTTTGATGAACCCTGGCATTCTAGGAATAAGGAGGATATCTGAGCCAAGATTTGAGTCCTTACTTGATTTACTTCCTTCCCTCGGGAACTTCTCACCTTCTTTGTGCATGACACCCTGGCTCAGCCCATTTTGCTCCCCCTTTCCTTTTTTCCCCTAGATGGTAAGCTTCTTGAGGGCACAATGGTGTGTTCTTTTCCCTCTGAGTCTCCCTCAAGTTGCTTATCACCATGCCTTGTACATGAGTGTTTAGGGAATGCTTCTTGAATTATAAGCTTTGCATGAATGAAAAGGAAACCATAAACTATTATCAAAGGAGCAAAACAAAACATTCAGGAGGATACTTGAATTTAACAGTATCTCTATCAGAAAGCACGGTGTTTGTACTTAATTTCCTATAATGTCATGTGCACAGTAAGCCTACTCTTGAATTTTCCACTGCTCAGATAAGGCATGTGTGGGCATTAAGACAAATGAGGAAGAGAGAGGGAAGCACTTTGAACACTTTAATTTAAAAGTTCCTCTCAGAAAATCAAAAAGACAAAATCTAATTTTATTTCAGCATATGTGGCGAATACTGTAAGTGGCTGAGCAAAATCCATTTCCCTCCTCTGCTCAACTGGTCATCCCCCTCCCTCCATGATCATCTGAAAATGCCAGCTAGTCAAGCTCCTGGCTTCACTTGCCAGTAGAGGAGACACAAGGGGATCCCGCAGAGAGGCTCTCAGTGACAATATTCCCTCCCTGACTAAAAGACCAAGACACATGAGGATGTTTCTCTCACCTAGCATTTCCTTCCTTTTTGTCTTTCTGTGGGGCCTGTCCTCAAGCAGTGGCAGTAATCTTGCAACCACCAGAAAACATACTGAGGACAAAAGGCAACACACAAAGCCTGACAAAGAGTGAGGACTGAAGGAGCCTGGCTCCCAATTCTGGACTTCTGAAGTGAGACAATGTAGAACCCCACTGTGTAAGTGACAGACTTCTGAAGTGAGACAATGTAGAACCCCAGTGTGTAAGTGACATGTTTCTGAGTGTATTGTATTGTGTGTGAGATGCTCCACTAGATGTTTATATGGATCACCACATTTATTCTTTAAAAATGCATCACCTCATTTTATTCTTAAAGCAACCCTTTGAGGAGATGCCTGCAGCCTGTTTCAATGGATAAGGGAAATGGGGCTCAGAAGGCACATTTCCATCCCCATGCCACCATTAATGGCAGGCTTGGGGTTCAAAACCACAAGTGTCTGAGACAGGACTGTCTGTACTTTAACTTACTTGAACATTTATTAATGGGCACAATTTTCATAATTTCTCAATTTGAAAAGGAAAGTATGCACAAACAACTACTTCAATGCCATTCAGCTTTACTTTAAAGAGATGGCATAAGACAGCAATATGGGGGAAAGGTCTTGGGGGATGCCTGACAAACCAGGACTTGCCATGATGAAGAGTTTGCTGATTTAACACCTATAGCCTGGGCAGGTAACATAATCCCCGAAGAGACTCAGTTTTACCTCAACTCTGAGACTATGCATTTCTAACATTCATTAAGGGCAGTTGCATAGGAAGCACTAGGTAAATACCCATGTTTGGATAGATAAGTGAATGAACGCCCACTATTAGGATAAGTGAGGAAATACACACATGATGATCAGGGCAAATGAATTCTTTGGAGTATCCATAGGAGGCTCAAGTAGCAAGTAGTATATCAAGTGCTTCTTGAAGGAAGGAAGGAGGGAGGAAAGTAAGGGAGAGAGGGAGGGAGGAAAGAAAGTACCTGAGAGAAGCCCCTGCCATAATTTAATTGAGCCACGTCTGCATATTGTAGCACTGGTCCAGGTCCCTCAGATCACTCTCACTGATTTTTAGGGTCCCAGCTATCACATAGACAAGGACACCTCTTGTACTTCAGTCCTGCAGTGTCTGCCAGTGGCTTTCCTGACTTTGGTTTCTGATCTCCCTGATCTCCTATGGCTAAAGACATGACCCCTGCATCTGGACCTCCTTGATGCCATTTGGCTCCATGTGAGTTTCCACAGATGGCTGTTATTTGGTCATTGACCTGGCTCAGGCTCACATTGATTTTCTGATTCTTGGATCTCTCTCCTGACTTTAGTATACAATACTCTTGCCCTTTTTACCTTTCCCCTTAGATTACTCTCTCCCGAGAGTTGCTTCTGGACCTGTGTCCCAAAATGTTCCTAGGTATTCTATTTCATTCCCATTTGCTATGGTCTAAATGTTGTGTCTTCCCACCAGTTCACAAGTTGGAATCCTAACAACCAATGGGATGATGTTAGAATGCAAGGACCTTTGGAGATGATTAGGTAGTGAGGTTGGAGCCCTTATTAATAGGTTAGTGCTTTTAGAGAAGAGATCCCACAGAGATACTTAGGCCCTTCCACCGTGTGAGGATATGAGAAGTCTGCCACCTAGAAGACGGCCCTCATCCAACCATGCTGGCCTCTTGATCTTGGACTTCCAGCTTCCAGAACTGTGAGCAGTGAATTTCTGCTATTTATAAGCCATCCAGTCTGTGGTATTTTGTTGTAGCAGCCCAAACAGACTGACACCATTCATTTTCATTCAGGGTATTGCTTGAACCTTAGTTAAAGCACACTAATGCAGTGGTTCCCAGAGTGGGGTCCCTGGATCGGCAGAATAAGCATCACCTGGAAACTAGTTAGAAATGCACATTCTTAGGCCCTACACCAGGTCTAGTGAATCACAAATGCAGGAACGGGGCTCTGCAATCTGTGTTTTAACAAGCTGTCCAGTGGATTCTCATGAGTGCTAAAGTTTGAGAACCATTACACAAATGATACTAATGGATATTTATTTTCAAAGAATCACATCTGCCATTACCTTTTAGGTTCAGAAACTATTAGAAGCATCGTTTATTAAATCACTGCAAAGGGGAGATAATACACTAAGTTATTGGGCTTAGTTTGGGCTTGAGAAAAAACCCTGAGACAAGAATTAAACCACAGGCAGTTTTTCGGGGAATTCATACCAGGCGGCAGGAGTTGGGAAGCATTGGGGTCACTGTCATCAGCAGCAGAAGTGCAGCTTTGCCAGGGCCTCTCAGCTGAGTACAGACACCCCCAAGAATATTTCATCCAAAGTGTGGGAGTGCAGAACACTCACCCACAGATTACTGTTCCTTATTGTTTGCAGTTTGCCAGAGGATGCCCAAGGCCCTTGAGTGATGGCTGCACCTGCATGGAACCGAGGTCTACAGCTTTGGTTGGAGAAAGCCCTGGGGCAGAAAAGTGGAATGATGTACAGCAGGTCCCTGAGGCAGGACACTCCCTGTGCACAGATCCGCCCACCATAGCTGGGATTCATATTCCATGTGGGCTGAGGGGATGGAACGTGGGGCACCAAATACTTCTGCTGCAGTTCCTGTCACAAAATTACACTGAAGTGTTTTTCAGGTTGTAAAATGGCAGGCCTCAGACCTCGGAGACAAAAGATTGCTAAGTTGCTTTTCTGGTTTGTTTTTTTGTTTGTTTTTAACTCCCAGTAATTTCTTTTTCACTTTAGTTATATTTGAAGTGACTGACAAGGTACATTTATGAACAATTACTATTTCCTGCATGAGCCATTTTTATAGCTCACCAGAGTTATCTGACACATTTCACAAACCTCACCATTCAAACTTGGATGGGAGTCAAGGGCTGAGAACGTGGCTTAAATAATTGTAGATAGTCACAAAACATGATTAATGTCTACTGATTGAAAGGCTTTTTTCCCTGTATCAGCAATTGCTCCAGTCTTCACTATTTACAAACACAGAGCAGAGATTTTATGCACAGAATCATATGGGAAAAAAATTGGGGGATCAAATGATTTGTTTTCTAGTTTCCCTTTAATTAAAATTTTCCCATTTATAAAGGAAGATTCAAGTTTCTGATTCTTATTTTCCTCTCTCAAAGAGGTGGCTTATAGTATACTGTTTTCAAAGTAGACATTTCTCTTCTCTGTGACTAAAAGAAATAGGATTTAGTGACACAGTAATCACGTCCAACCATGCAGTCAGTGAACTCAGTCCTCCTGACTCTTCTCCAAACTCTGCCCACTAAATGCCAGAGTCTGCTGACTGCCCTGCAGTGTTTCTTTTCCCCTTCATCCACAGAAAGAGAATCTTCCATTTTCAGCCAGGCAGTTGACTGCAGAAGAAAGCCTACTTATCCCAGCCTCCCATGCAGTGAAGTCTGACCATGTGATTAAATTTGGCCAATGAGATACAAGTGGAAATGCCATATGGCAGCTTTTGGCAGCCTTTCTTAAATTCCAATCTGAACATGCCCTTTGCCTGCTGTTTCCTCATCCCTTCCTCCTTCCTGCTGTGATGACTTAGCAACCATTCAATCCTTTAGGTGATCTGGGGCAGGGGTCCGCAAACTATGCAGCCCAAGGGACACATTCAGCAAGCTGCCTATTTTTTTTTCTTCTTTTAAAGATTGGCACCTAGGCTAACAACTGTTGCCAATCTTCCCTTTTTTTTTTTTTTTTTTTAAGGATTGGCACCTGGGCTAACAACTGTTGCCAATTTTTTTTCTGCTTTGCTTTATTTCCCAACCACCCCCCCACCTCCCCCCCCCCCCCGACCCAGCCCGGTACATAGTTGTATATCTTAGTTGCAGGTCCTTCTAGTTGTGGGATGTGGGATGCCACCTCAACGTGGCTGGACGAGCAGTGCCATGTCTGCACCTAGGATCCAAACCCTGGGCCGCCACAGCAGAGTGCAGGAACCCAACCACTTGGCCACAGAGCTGGCCCCTGCCTATTTTCATGTACCTGACAGGCAAAGAATGGGTTTTATATTTTTAGATGCTGAAAAAATCAAAAGAAGAATGGTATTTCAGGTCATATGAAAATCATTTGAAACTCAAATGTTAGTGCACATTAAAAAGAAAAATGTACTAAAACACAGCCACATTCATTAGTTTACTTACTGTTTATGGTGATTTTGCCCTACATTGGCAGAGTTGAGTAGTTGCAACAGGGACCATGTGGCCCACAAAGCCCAAATATTTGGCTTCTGGCCCTTTACAGAAAAAGGTTGTTGACTCCTAATCTTGGCAATGAAGGCCAAGCTAGGAAGAGCAATAAGATAGAAAATAGAAAGAGTCTGGGCCCTTCAGGACTTCATGGAGTGAAGCCACCCTGCAATCTTGGATCAAGTACCTCCAAACCTTCATGTGAGAATAAAATAAATTCCTATCTTTTTTAAACTACTGTTCCATAAGATAGCAGACTAAATTTTGGCCCCAATTCCTCACCCTCCCTGTATCCCACCTACCATGTGTCTTTACAGTTCCTCTTACAAAAAGCAGAGCATACTTCCCAAACCCTTACCTTTGGCCTTGGCCAACTGGATGTTAGCAGACAATACATAATCAGAGGCTCAAAATATATTTGTACACTTGAGCTTGCCCTGTTGCACTACTGTCATTGCCATGAGAAGAAATTGGCCTAGAAGCCCATAAGTCCCTGAAGAATGGAAGATATATGGATATAAAGCTTACTTTCAAATCTGCAGAACCACCCCAGCTGACCCACAGACCTTCAGTCTTAGTCGGAACCATCCCACCTGACCTGTGAACATCAAAATAAATGCTTGACTGCAATGATAATAAATCCATACTGAGTTGGGGGTGGTTTGTTTTGCAGGAACAAATGACTGATAGAGGTGGTAATTTTTATTCTCTGTTACTTGCAGCCAAACTTAACCTACAGTTGTCTCTGACAATTATCCCATAACTGAGCAGAGGGAAAACTCCAAGCGTCCTGAAGAGGTCTCATGCCATGGAATCTAGCAGACCAAGATAATAATAGTAATAAAGAAGCCCAGCTCTGCCACCAGAAAATTTGTGCTGTCATGGACATGCTATTTAACCTCTCTGAGCTTTAGTTTCCTCATCTGAAATATAGAAAATTATTCTATCTACATCGTAGCACTGTCTCAGAATTTAATAAGATAATGTAGACAAAACACTTGCTAGGTAATATAATTATAAAAATTAACATTTACTGAGAGTTTTCCACTTGCCAGACACTGTGCTCAAAGCAATCACCTGGGAAACATTCTGTTTTAATCCCCACATTACATATAAAGAAACCAAGGCTTTGTGAGTTTAAGTAACTCACCCATGGATATACAGTTAGAAAATAGAAGAGTTGGGGTTCAATCCCAGGAACTCCCCCTCCAGAACCTATGGTCTTAACTTCTAGCAGTTAGCATCTTCATCCTCTTTCCTTTGTTATATTCCTTGTATTCCTTGTAGCCAATTAATAGTTACTTTCAGGAGAAAATCATTCTTCTATATGTGGTTAGCTAAATGCACCTACTAAATGTTTACTCTGAAAGCAAAGAGTCAGTTGCCACTTTTCAAGAGCAGACTTCATGGCACCGAGGTATGCCCTCAGACCAGTGGTGTCCTGGTAAATGTTTAACAACTAACTCACCTCCTACACCCCACAATTTTGTAGAAGTTGCAGATTTCCATGGTGTAAATATCACCAGCACTGATTTCAAGCTACCAACCTAAGGGTCACTGATCATGGCTTGGGAAGAAATATGGATAAAGGGCTGTCAGGAGTCCCTATTGCATACCACTGCCCTCACACCCACCACATAAAGGGACTGCGTGTTCACATCTAGGAAGAGTCAAAAGAGTGAGTGTAAGTAACTCAACTTCCCTTCAGATGCCAGAGACAAGAATTAACCTGAGGGGTTACAAATTTGCAGAACCAAATGGCCTCAGAGCATAGACAATTAATATTACTGTAATGCAGGGCAAAAGTGTTAAGAGAGTAGACATACTGGGGCCAGTGATAAGCCAAAGAGATAGTGTAGGCATTTAAAGTTAGATTTTTCAAAAACTAGTGGTGACTACACATTCACATTCACACACACACACATATACTGAAAATCTACATACTAGAATAAGGTATGAGCCACCAGTTTTCAAGTTCTGCTTTCTTATGACTAAAAGATTGAGTAACTAGACACTGTGTTTGAGGATTCTGTGCAAAACAATTATTCAGTAATCTTCAAAACATGTTCTGCTCATGTAGCCTATCACATTACCGTGAAACAATATTATCTTCACTGTAACAAAATAAACTCTTAAGTGACAAAATTCTATTGATGTCTTCATTCCCTGTTACCCTTAATTAACCCAATATAGCAAGCCAAATGTCTGCTTTGAATTTCAGGCTGCATTTTTTTTTGTAGATTCTATATTCCTCTTGAACACAAAGGTGCCCTGCTCGAAAATGTTAATCTCCAAAGCAGTCTTAGTTTCTAAGCTACCAACTATATTTCCATGGTTTTAAAAAATACCTCAGACAGAGATTTGGAATGAAGATTTCCAAAATCTGGGATCAATCAAGAAATCACTCCCTAAAAATCTTGTTAGCTCCATTAAGTGTTTCCATCTAAAAAACAAGTTTTACTTTAGAACAATTCCAAATCCTCTGAATTAATTTTCCATTTTCCTTTTCACTGTTCCAGCACTTCTTTTCATATATGCCTCTGTTTTTTCCAGCCTGGCAGATGTTTAAAAATTTTAATAAGTAAATTCAAGTTAAGTTAATTTAGAAGGATAAGATTATACCAATCTATTTTGGCCAGTAAATTATCACTTTAAATCACCAAGCAACTAGAGTCCATATTCCTATAAAAATCAGCAAAATACACCAGAGACTGTCTAAACATTTAACGATTTTTTGGAATTTGATGCCGCCAGTCTTCATAGTCTATATAAGTGCATGAGGTTTTGCCAAGGAAAACAACCTCAAATGGTCAGTTGTCCAAATCTTATCAAAGCCCATCTGAAGGAAAGTAATATTTATGGCATAGGGTTGGAAGCACACGCAAGCACTCATTCCTGTAAATCAAGCACTTCCATACTGGGTTCTAGAATTCTACAGCTGGATTTTAAGACCAAGGGCAGGCCAAGGTGGCAGATTTCGGAGTCTCTCACTCCCACATAAATCAAGGGAGTTTGGTTTTATATATTGGGGTTCTGCCAAAGATTTCATTTGAAAAGAAAGGAAGGATTCTGATGCTTAAAAATATGAAAACCAGTGCTGTAACAATGCTAGATTTTATACTTGAATCAATCCTGAGCATAAGAAATCCTCATGATTACACTATATCATGTTGATTCCAGGACAGTAATGATCTTGATTATTGTTATTAAGGAATACATCAAGAAACTTTACTGTGAAATCTTTAATGCAGTGGCATGAGTAGTTACTGAGGTCTCTGTCCACTGTGTATCTCAGTGCCCCCCTAATGTAGCAACACTTGAAAAATTATTTTTGAGTTAAGGGATAAGAAAAACTTTGCCTTATGATATTGGAGAAAGTATATCTAATCATATATATCATTTTACTTCTACCTCCTATAAACTTGGAACCAAATGCGTGTCACAGAGATAACCAGTTTATGTAAACAACTTTCTGATTTAAGATTCTAGCTTCTATTTTTGTCTTCGTTTATTAAATTGTATTTTCTCCAGGCTACATAATATTTTTTTCTTTACTATCTTATCATGTTATATTATTTAAGATATAAGCTTGAGCATATGAAAAAGAGATCTGAAATAGCTATGTAGAAATGCATTTGTCTCTCATGTGAAAAGCTCTGCTCCATGGGAATGTCCAGGGACTCGGGCTCCCTCTCTCTCATGGCTCCCTTAAACCTCCTGTGTGGTCCTCATCTGCATGGCCCTTGATGGTGTATCCACCACATCCACATCTCATGCAGCAAGATGAGGGCAGGGCTAGAAGAGCAGCATACCACTAAAGAACTGTACATGTCAGTTCTACACATATCACATTAGCCATATCTAGTCACACAACTTTATAACTGAGACTTCATCTGTGGGTTCTATTGATATGAAAAGGAAATAGAGAATAGATATGAGAGGAAGAAAAGAAATCAATCCATTTTATTCATATTATAGCCTAAATCATTGATTCTCAAACATTAGCATGCACCAGATTCACCAGGAGGGTGCTTATTAAAAACATAAATTCCTAGCAAACAAACACTGACTGTCTGAACTAGAATTTCAAAGAAAGAGGTCTGGTAATCTGTATATTTAACAGTCATTCTAGATGATTTCAATCAACAGGTATATATCAGAAACTATAGAGTAAATTATCTTTATTATTTTCAATAAGATATGTATGCCGAACTAGGTAATTCAGGTATCATTATCCCTTTAAATCATGTTGGAGGACAAAATGTGACATGATAAGGGAGAGTGATGTGAGCATCATGGTGGAGTGAGCTGTTCCCTTAGTCTCTCCCTTCTAAGATACAATGAAAAGGACATTCATAAACAAACAGAGGACATTCACTCAACACAATAGACATCTAAGAGATCCATGCAGCCATACATCCGAAGGTGAGGGTGCTAGAGCCCCCCTGGGAGGCAGTTGAAGGATGTAAGTGGATCTCCTCTCCCTCCCCCAGAGGCAGAGGGCAGAGATCTAGAGTTCAGGACCTTGCATGGTGGTCAGAGCACGACTCTGAGAGGAGAAGGGGAAAAGGCAGCCCTCCATGGGAATGCTCTCACTCTTGGAGTTGCCTCCAAGCCCATGGGAACACTCCACACTGAGGCAGCTAAGCAATCATGGGGGCATCCCTACAAAACCAAGCAGCCCAGGCAGGCAGACAGTGAGTGCAGAGGGGGAGCACACAGGATCATGTATGCAAAAGAAAGCACTCCCTCCCTTCACCTGGGCCACCAGCTCATTTGATCTGCCAAAGCAGGGGATCCCTGCCAGAGCACCTCCACATATGTGTGTAAAGCAGCAGCAGTCAGTGGGCAAATGCAGACAGGCCTTGTCAGCACAGATTCCAAAAGGGGTTGTGATGGAAACACAAACACAGAAAACACAAACACAGAAAACACAGCTCCTGCCCCTCCCACCCCAGTGGAGGCAGGGGGAATCTGTGACAAGATACTACCACTATGCAACAGCAAAGGCTCACCCCATCAGATAGCATGGAGAAGTATATTAACACTCCAGAAAAGAAGGAAAATAACAAGCATCCAAAAATCAATCCTGAAGTCACAGAAATTTATAAATGACAGAGAGTTCAAAATAGTTATGATAAAGAAACTCAACGAGTTCCAAAAATTTCAGAAAGACAGTTCAATGAACTAAGGAATAAAATTAATGGCCAGAGAGAATTCTTCACAAAAGAGATTGAAACTATAGGAAAAAAATCAGAAATGTTGGAGATGAAAAACACAATGAGTGAGATAAAGAAAAATCCGGAGTCCTTAAAAAACAGAACTTATACTGTGGAGGACAGAATTAGAATTTAGAGGGCAGAAATATAGAAATGCTTGTGATGCAGGAGGAGAGAGAACTAAGAATAAAAAGAAATGAAGAAATTCTCTAAGAAACATCCAACTCAATTAGGAAATGCAACATAAAGATTATAGGTATTCCACAGAGAGAAGAAAAGGAGAAAGGAGCATAGGGCTTGTTCAAAGAAATAATACCTGAGAACTTCCCAAACCTGGGGAAGGAACTGGAATTACATGTAATTGAAGCTAATAGAACTCCTAACTACATCAATGTAAAAAGACCTTCTCCAAGGTATATATTAATAAAAGTAGCAAAAGTCAATGACAAAGGAAAAATATTAAGGGCAGCAAGGTGGAAGAAAATAACCTAGAAAGAAACTCTTATCAGGCTTTCAGAGGATTTCTCGGCAGAAACCTTATAGGCTAGGAGACAGTGGAATGATATATTAAAAATTTTGAAAGACAAAAACTTTCAGCCAAGAATACTCTATCCAGCAAAACTATCCTTCAGATATGATGGAGAAATAAAAACTTCCCCAGATAAACAAAAGCTGAGGGAGTTCATTGCCACAAGACACCCCTACAAGAAATGATCAAGAAGGCCATCATACCATATCATCAGAAAACCACAGCCCTTTTTCAGAACATGTTAGCAAACACTTATAACGTTAAAGATAAAGGAAAGGAAAGCATCAAAAATAACTCTAATTCATTTCAATCACAAACACAAAACAAAATGGAATAAGTTGTGACAAGAGTAACTTAAATGGGGAAGAGGAAAGGGATGGAACCTGTTTAGACTAAGGAAATAAGAGCTTATCAGAAAATGGACTATCTCATCTATGAGATCTTTTACACAAACCTCATGGTAACCTCTAAACAAAAAACCAGAACACAGACAAACGCTAAATAAAGAGAAAACTAAGAAAACCATCATAAAGAACCCCTGAACTGAACTGGCAGTTGGAAATCCACAGGACAAGAAACAGAGAAATACAGAAAAACTGGAAAAAAGTGATAAAGTGGAAGTATTAAGCCTTCATATATCAAGAATCAACCTAAATGTAAATGAATTGAATTCTCCAATCAAAAGACATGGGGTGACAGAATGGATTAAAAAACAAGACCCAACAATATGCTGCCTCCAGGAAACACATCGCAGCTCTAATGACAAACACAGGCTCAAAGTCAAGGGATGGAAGATGATACTCCAAGCAAATCGCAAGCAAAAGAAAGCACCTGTTGCCATACTTATATCGGACAAAGTAGACTTCAAAATAAAAAAAGGCAACAAGAGAAAAATGCAGTGTATAATGGTAAAAGGAACACTCCACCAAGAGTACATAACACTTATAAAAATATGTGTAGCTAGCACAAGAGCACCAAAGTACAGAAAGCAGCTATTAATTGACCTAAAAGGAGAAATTAACTGCAACACAAAAATAATAGGGGATCTCAACACCCCACTTACATTGATGGATAGATCATCCAGACAGAAAGTCTACAAGGAAATAATGGAATTAAATGAAAAACAAGACCACATGGACTTAATAGGTATATACGGAACACTCCATCCAAAAAGCAGCAGAATACGCATTCTTCTCAAGTACACATAGAACATTCTCAAAGATAAACCATATGTTTGGAAATGAGACAATCCTCAATAAATTTAAGAAGACTGAAATCACATCAAGCTTCTTTTCCAACCATAATGCTATGAAACTGGAAATCAACTACAAGAATAAAGCTGGGAAAGTAACAAATGTGGAGACTAAACAACATGGTAGTGAACAATCAATGGATCCATGAGGAAATTAAAGGAGAAATAAAAAATATTGAGACAAATGCAAATGAAAAGACATCTTACCAACTCATATGGGATATAGCACAACCAGTCTTAAGAGGGAAATTCATAGCAATAGGGTCCCACCTTAACAAACAAGAAAAATCTCAAATAATTAATCTTAAACTACACTTAACAGCACTAGAAAAAAGAAGAATAAACAAAGCTTTAAGTCAGTAGATAGAGGAAAATAATAACAGTAAGAGAAGAAATAAATGAATTAGAGGCTAAAAAAACAGTAGAAAGAATAAATGAAACTAAAAGCTTGTTCTTTGAGAAGACAAACAAAATTGACAAACCCTTCACCAGACTCACCAAGAAAAAGAGAGGGCTCAAATAAATAAAGGTAGAAATGAAAGAGGAGAAATTACAACAGATAACACAGAAATAAAAAGAGTTATAAGGGAATACTATGAAAAACTATATGCCCACAAATTGGATAACCTAGAAAAAAATAGATAAATTCTTAGATTCATACAACCTCCCAAAACTGAATCAAGAAGAAATAGAGAATGTGATTAGATGAATCACAAGTAAAGAGATCAAAATAGTAATCAAAAACCTTCCAAAAAATAAAAGTCGAGGACCAGATGGTTTCTCTCAAGAATTCCACCAAACATTCAAAGAAGATTTAATACTTATCCTTCTCAAACTGTTCAAAAAAATTGAAGAAGACAGAACACTTCCAAACTCATTCTATGAGGCCTACATCACCCTGATCCCAAAGCCAGACAAGGACAGCACACAGAAGGAAAATTACAGGCCAATATCACTGATGAACATAGATGCAAAAGTCCTCAAGAAAATATTGGCACACTGAATATATTAAAAGGATCATAGACCGTGATCAAGTGGGATTTATACCAGGGATGCAAGGATGGTTCAATATATGCAAATCAATCAATATGACACACCACATTAACAAAATGAGGAATGAAAAACACATGATGATCTCAATAGATGCAGAAAAAGCACTTAAGATCTAACATCCGTTTATGATAAAAAAAAAAAAAACTCTCAATTAAATTGGTATAGAAGAAAAGTACCTCAACATAATAAGGGTCATATATGACAAATCCACAGCCAACATCATTCTCAGTGGGGAAAAACTGACAGCTATCCCTCTGAGAACAGGAACAAGAGAAGGGTGCCCGCTCTCACCATTCTTATTTAACACAGTACTGGAGGTTTTTAACAGAGCAATTAGGCAAGAAAAAGAAATAAAACGTATCCAAATTAGCAAGGAATAAGTGAAAGTCTCATTTCTTTTGTTTGCAGATGACATGATTCTATGTATGGAAAACCCTAGAGAATCCATCCGAAAAGTATTAGAAATAATCAACAACCCCAGCAAGTTTGCAGAGCACAAAATCAACTTACAAAACTCAGTTGTATTTCCGTACACTAATAACAAACTAACAAAAAGAGAATTCAAGAATACAATCCCATTTACAATTGCAACAAAAAGAATAAAATATCTATGAATAAATTTAACCAAGGAGGTGATAGATGTATACACTGAAAACTATAGGACATTATTGAAAAAATTGATGATGACATAAAGAAATGGAATGATATTCCATGCACATGGATTGGAAAAATAAACATAGTTAAAATGTCCATACCTAAAGAAATCTACAGATTCAATGCAATCCCAGTCAGAATCCTAATGACATTCTTCACAGAAATAGGACAAAGAATCCTAAAATTTATATGGAACAACAAAAGACTCTAAATAGCTAAAGCAATCCTTAGGAAAAAGAACAAAGCTGGAGGCATCACAATCCCTGACTTCAAAATGTGCTACAAGGCTATAGTAATCAAACATCAAGGTACTGGTACAAAAACAGACACACAGATCAGTGGAACAGAATTGAAAGTCCTGAAATAAAACCACACATCTATGGACAGCTAATCTTTGACAAAGGAGCCAAGAACACACAATGGAGAAAGGAAAGTCTCTTCAATAAATAGTGTTGGGAAAACTGGACAGCCACATGCAAAAGAAAGCACGTAGACCATTATCTTATACCATGCATAAAAATTAACTCAAAATGGATTAAAGACTTGAAGGTAAGAAGTGAAACCATAAAACTCCTAGAAGAAAATATAGGCAGTGCACTCTTTGACCTTTGTCTTAGAAAGATCTTTGTGAAAACCATGTCTATTCAGGCAAGGAAAACAAATGGAAAAAAAAAAATGGGACTACGTCAGACTTAAGAGCTTCTGTAAAGCAAAGGAAACCAGGAGGAAAACAAAGATGACCTACTAATTGGGAGAAAATATTTTCAAATCATATATCTGACAAGGGGTCAATTTCCAAAATATATAAAGAACTCATACAAGTCAATAACAGAAAAATGAACAATCCGATCAAAAAATGGGCAGAGGATATGAACATTTATCCAAAGAAGATATACAGATAGCCAACAAGCACATGAAAAGATGCTCAACATCACTAATCATCAGGGAAATGCAAATTAAAACTAAAATGAGACATCACCTCACATCTGTTAGAATTGCTATGATCACGAAGACAAAAAAATAATGAATGTTGGAGAGGGTGTGGAGAAAAGGGAACTGTCACACACTGGTGGTGGGCATTTAAACTGGTGCAGCCACTATGGAAAACAGTATGGAGATTTATCAAAAAACTTAAAAGTAGAAATACCATATGACCCAGCTATTCTACTACTGACTATTTATCCAACAAACTTGAAATCAACAATTCAAAGAGACTTACGCACCCCCATGTTCATTGCAGCATTATTCACCATAGCCGAGATGTGGAAGCAACCCAAGTGCTCATCAACAGATGACTGGATAAAGAAGATGCAATATGTATACAATGGAATACTACCCAGCCCTAAAAAAAGACAGAATTGTCCCATTTGCAACAACATGGATGGACCTTGAGGGTATTACGTTAAATGAAATAAGCCAGACAGAAAAAGACAAACAACGTATGATTTCACTCATATGTGGAAGACAAACAAACAGATGGACAAAGAGAACAGATTAGCGGTTATCAGAGGGGAAGGGGGTTGGGGTGGGCATAGGGGTAAAGGTGCACATATATATGGTGACTGACAATTAAAATGTACAACTGAAATTTCACAATATTATAAACTATTATGACCTCAATTAATTTTTTTAAAGTAACATGATAAATAATTTCACCCCCAGTCTTGTCCTCAACACCCAACACATACCCTTCTAAGGGGCTCTTCTCTTTTCCTATCAACCTCTTTTTACTGCATTCCTGCCATTTCCTCCTAAATTAAGGTTTTTCATTACAGTATTACTTGAGTTCACCTCTGTATTCCTAAATGCAGCCTTACCGTAACTCCAACATTATCCTTGATGGTATATGGTATCATGAGGAAACAACCACATTAACAAATTGCTCAAGATGATGAATAACATGGTGGCATCATGGAAGTCTCAAAATGAGCCTCAATATGAAGTATGGTTGGAGTAAATGGAGGGAAGAAAGAATAAAGAAGCCCAGACTATATGGACAGCAGAATAGCAGGAGGCCAAAGACGTGCAAAAGCTTTTTGTGGTTCACAAGGCTACATCAAAACCCTGATCAGAAACCTATGAGGAAATGGTATATACTCCCCTCCTCATTTCTCATAATACCGTTTTCATGCTATTGCCAAGGTGACCCAAAGACTGACATCTCTCCAGAAAGCTTCTTCATTGGCTCCCTATGATACTGACCTGGTCATCATCAGAAGGATCTTCCTTGTTTGAGTTCTTAAGCCAGACCATTCAGAAAGACAAAGAAAACTTCTCATAGACAAGGTTTCTTACTAGCCTCGCAAATCCCGTGATTTATATACATCATGGCCAGAATAAACAGCGCTCCCCCCATAATAGCCAATTCCTGATTTGCTCCAATAAGTTTGTACTTAATTACATGTGTTTAAAACTCCACAGCATTCCAAAGTATGTTTATTTCCAGTAGAAAATTATTTCTTAATAATAACTTTACAAAGACACAATGAGAAATCTGAATAATATTACAGAAATATATTTAATGCCACATTTTTAAGCTCACACATGTTCCAGAAAGTAAGATCTACTTATCTTTCTGTCTTCAAACTAAAAGACACGTACTCTCAACACCATACTCACCAGGAGCTTAACAGTGTAGACTGATATATACACATAGCTAGTATGAGGTTAAAGCTGTGTCATTAAGCAAGTGATCCAGAGAAAAAAAGATTCCACTATAGGTCTCCAGATAGACCTTGGCATAAAAAGGGGTCATAAGAGAGCAAAATATTCCGAGAACTAGAGCCTTTGTAGCTAGCATAGCTGGAAATGGTAAAGACATTTGGGAGTTGATGCCCAGGTATGTACCTCTAAAATAAGCAGACCTAGACTGTGCCTGATATTAAAAAATAATGACATTTTGTTTGAGTCTTTGCTTTATGTGCAATTGTAACTCTTAAGAAGATGATATTTTATATATAAATAAAATTAGTTTGTGATACTCAATTTAAAAACACACAGGCCTTTGTAGTAATTAAAGGTTAATCTCATTTTCCATTGTGAATTTGGCATACAACATATTTACTAGAGTTAAAATAATTCAGCAGTACTTTACCATTACTATTTCTGCAGTGAAATGCAATGAGTTTTAAATATTAGAAATCAGGAATTTAAAGCATCATAGTTTTAAGATGATAGAATTTTTTGTCCAAAAAATTTCAATCAAGATAAAAATTACTAGACAATAAAAAATGTTCACTAAGTGGCTAGACACCAGGAAATAAACAAAAATGAAGAATTTCTCTGTACATCAGCAATTAACTATTTAGAAAATAAAAAATAAAATGTTAGCTTAAATACAAAGAATATATAAAACAAATATATAGTATGCCTGGGAACAAAAAAATATTGATTTTAAGGAATCTATAAAAATAAAAGTCTAATATTTTACTGAAGGATGCAGAAAAGATTTGAATAAGTATTGAACCAAATTGTGTTCATTATTTGGAACACTCAGTATTGTAAACATTGATTGTCTACATATTGAATTTATACAGTTATCTAATATAATTCCAATAAAAGTCCAAGATGAAATTTTTTGGCATGTATAGAGCTGATTCTAAAGTTTCTCAGAAAAATAAATAGACAAAATAAAGAAGAAATTTTAGGGTGGAAACGAGTAAGGGAGTGTTAATTAGCACTTTCAGATTTTAAAATTTGTGTAAGATCAAAATATTATAAAATATTAAGGCTAATAACACACAGTGAAGTAAAAGATGCTTAAAATATAATTAAATATAAAAGCTCATATTCTTAGAAATCAATAAAACTATTCAATAAGTGGTGCTAGAAGAACTAGTTATAATATAGAAATAATACATAGTCTTCACATTATTTGCCCAAAAATTCTAATAGGTTAAAGAACTAATTTTAAAAATTGACTCTATATTTCAAAAATAAAGAAAATACAGATAAATAGTTATATCAGTTTTGGAAAGAGAAAACACTTTAAAAACATAAGCAGTACACTCTGACATTGGTCTTAGTCTTCTAATACCACATATACTCAGGTAAAGGAAAGAATTAAAAAAATAAACAAATGGGACAACATCAGATTAAAAAGCTTCTGCACAGCAAATGAAACCATCAACAAAATGAAAAGACAACCCACCAACTGGGAGAAAATATTTCTAAATCATATATCTAACAAAGGGTTAATTTCCAAAATACATAAAGAACTCATACAACTCAATAACAAAAAAAATGAACAACCCGATAAAAAAATGGGCAGAGGATATGAACAGATATTTACCCAAAGAAGATATACAGATGGACAACAGGCACATGAAAAGACATCCAACATCACTAATTATTAGGGAAATGCAATCAAAACTGTAATGAGATATCACCTCAAGCCCATCAGAATGGCTATAATTAACAAGACAAGAAATAACAAATGTTGGAGAGAGTGTGGAGAAAAGGGAACCTTCACATCCTGCTGGTGGGAATGCAAACTGGTGCAGCCACTATGGAAAACAGTATGGGGATTCATCTAAAAATTAAAAGTAGAAATACCATATGACCCAGCTATCCCACTACTGGGTATTTATCCAAAGAACACGAAATCAACAATTAAAAGGGATTTATGCACCCCTATGTTCATTACAGCATTATTCACAATAGCCAAGACGTGGAAGCAACCCAAGTGCCCATCAACGGATGAATGAATAAAGAAGATGTGGTATGTATATATATATAATGGAATATTACTCCGCCATTAAAAAAGAAAAAGTTGTGCCATTTGTGACAACGTGGAGGGACCTCAAGGATATTACACTGAGCAAAATAAGTCAGACAGAGAAAGACAAACATTGTTTGATTTCACTCATATGTGGAGGATAAACACATGGATAAGGAGAACAGGTTAGTGAATACCAGAGGGGGAGGGCAAAAGGGGTAAAGGGGCACATATGTATAGTGATGGATAGAAAATAGACTATTGGTGGTGACCATGATGCAGTCTATACAGAAACTGAAATAGAATAATGTACAGCTGAAATTTACACAATGTTATAAACCAATATGACCTTAATAAAATAAAAAAGTAAATAAAAAAATTAAAATATCTGTTGATATGCTTTATAAAATTTTAAATTTCTATGCATAAAAAACACAATAAAACGATTAAAAGGAAGATGACAGGCTTGGGACAAATGATTCATAAAATATAGCTAGGAGGGGAGAGGCTGATATTCTTGATACATACAAATTGTTTAGAAAAATAGAAACACTGTACAAGAAAAATGGCCAGATGTAATAAAAAAGAAAAAGAAATAGTAACGGCTATCAGGATGGAAAAATACCTTGTCCCATCAATAAGCAAAAACCTACAAATTTAAACAAGAATGACATAAATTTTTTGAAGTTTGGTAAAGAAAAGCTATTGTATGCAAAGCTGGAAATATTGTAAGGAAATAGTGACTCTTCTCCTTGGTGGAGAAATGTAAATTGTCCATTCTGAAGGAAAATTCAACAACATGTTTGAAAACGCACTATAAAACCGAAAAAAATTGAAATAAGACAAACATCAATACTAGGAGACTGTTAGTTAAGGAGTATTAAGGCTCATTCATACTATAGAGTAAAAATCCCGATGTACAAGTTTATTTTTGACATGAGAAAATGACAAAGAGCTAAATGAGTAATAAAAAACAGGTACAGGGGCTGGCCCCATGGCTGAGTGGTTAAGTTCGTGCACTCTGCTGCAGGCTGCCCAGTGTTTTGTTGGTTCGAATCCTGGGCGGGGACATGTCACTGCTCATCAAGCCACGCTGAGGCAGCGTCCCACATGCCACAACCAGAAGGACCCACAACGAAGAATATACAACTATGTACCGGAGGAGCTTTGGGGAGAAAAAGGGGGGAAAAAAAAAACAGTTACAAAACATATGGCACAAACAATTTCTTCAATAGATAAATATACGACTAAAAAGACAGATAACAAAATGTCAGTTGTGATAGTCTCTGGATGATGAAATTATCAATAATTGTTTCATTCTTTGTTTTATAGATTTTTTGCATTGAAAATATTTTCTTTTAGAATTAGGCAGAAACACTAACAACAAACCCACAGACAGAGAGAAATTTGTGGACACCAGTGATAGTTAATTTCATGTGTGAATTTGACCAGCCATGAGATGCTTAGACTAAATACTATCTCTGGGCATTCCTGTGAGGATGTTTCCGGATGAGATTAGTATTTGAGTGGTGGACTCAACAAAGTAGATGGCCCTCCCCAATGTGAGTAGGCATCATCCAATCTGTTGAGGGCCTAAATAGAAAAAAAGGTGGAAGGGGGAGGAATTTATTTCTTATTTCTGTTTCACTAATTGAACTGGGACATCTCATTCGCCTTCCCTGGCCTTTGGCCTGGGATTCACACCATCAGCTCCCCTGGTTTTCAGGCCTTCGGATTCAGACTGAATCACACCACCAGCTTTCCTGGGTCTCCAGCTTACAGAGAGCAAATTGTAGAACTTCTCAGCCTCCATAATTGTGTGAGCCAATTCCTCATAAGAAATCTCCTTTTGTGTGTTTTCTGTTTCTCTGGAGAACCTTGGCTAATACCACACCTATAAAGGTATCTAAACACTGAGAGGGAGCATGGATTTCTGTGCTCTTGATTTGACAAGAAAGTTAAAAATTGGTTATTAAGCTAAAGCAAGTAATCCAGCTGTTAGCATCACTCAGATAAACATCTAGATAGGTGACTTGATTTTTCACTTGAAAATTGTTTGTCTAGTTTTGTGTGGGCACAGGCTGAACTATAGATTCAGAATGTGTCCGTTGCCATTGACCATGTGACTAGATCCATATATGAAATAAAACAATCAAAACACCTAAGACTTTCCTCACTATCCTGACATGCCCTGAGACATCACATAAATCTTTTCGCCAAAAATCAAAGTGGCAGCCCTTCTCAGCAATCCTCTGCTACCACTAGGGGAGCCAGGGGAGGTGCTAACTCAGTTACCAAGTGAGCAACAAACTGGAAAGTGAAAAATCAAATCGCTGGGTTTGGGAAAGAATGAAACTAACACACAGCTTGGAATCAACCCGAAGTTCACATTTCATCGATTCTGGAGCTGTTGGAGATATGCCTTTTGTGCTATAGCTGCTCATAGATTCTTGGGTATTAGCTGAAGTGTATGTCAAAGAGTGATAGATCTATGAATTCTACCTTCTATATAACTCCGCTTCCCTTGTCCTAGTTCACGAGCATTGTTCTTCACTTGCCTATTGCCGTGACCTTCTAATCTATCTCCTTCCCTCGCTCTATCACATCTCTAATCTTGGAGTCTCCAACCCCAGGGTCTACAAAGTGACAGTGATGGTCCTTTCAGCATATGCCTCAAAAGCCGTTAAAGTAGTGTTTTGATGATATTATTCAGTTTTAATCAAACTAGTCTAATCAAATCGGACAGTTATGTAATTTTCCCCCAATAGTGATACTGATGACTATAACAGTTCTTACCTACACATTTAAAAGCTTAGGAATACATTTTGCTCACTGATGAAGAATTTTTACAAATAGTATCGGTGGGTATAGAGCTGATTTATTAAAAATTAAAAATCCTTCAACTTCTAATTAGTTTGTAACAACAACTGCCTGATATCAGGGAAAACGGAAATTTCCTAGCCAAATTTTAATACAAAACTTTCCTTAAAGGGAGGACATGATTTAAAAGTGAATAAATATCATGAAAATTGAATAAATATTATAACTATGGCAGCAATGGAATTAAAGTATCAAAACGAATGGAACTTAGACCAGCACCTTATGTAGTTCTAGCACTAAGAGCAAACTACAAGGTTGTTGTTTTGTTTTTATTAAGAGGTGTATTCAATCACACTGTTCTCAATAGAAATGTACATAAATTACAGATAGTAGTAAAATTTTATTACTATCTTAATTTTATATTAGAAAGCAAAAGCATTTTATTGTTCATAATAAAATTTTAAAGAATTAAGAATGGAATCTTATCTTTATTTCATTTCTCTCTTTTGTACTACTTTATAATATGCATAATTTTAGTACTATAGTGCTAGTAATATAATTTATAAACAATAAGTATGTAGTGGGTTCATGAGCAATCAAAAAAGCTGGGAAAATAAACACTGCTCTAGTCTTTAATTCTCACAGTTGCTAAAGTTATTCTCTTAACACACACTTGAATCATGCCTTATGCTTCTTTAAAACGCTGTTAATAGCTCCCCATGGCCTAATGAACAAAATGCAAACTCCTTAGCAAAATACAAGAGTGACTTGGTCAAATATTTTCAGCCTCATATCTATCTGGCCTTTCCCACTCCTTCAGACATGATTAATTCCCCTTATTTCCATAGCACTTGACCTTAACTCCAGCACAGCACTCATTTTACTCTGCAGCATTGTGAGAAGTTTCTGTGGAACAGTCAATAGAACACTGGCTAGTCAGGAAACCTCTGGCTGCATTCAGTTCTACTGTTGCCTAATTATGAGGCCCTGACTTGGCACTTAGTCTATCTGAGCTTGAGTTCCTCATCTTTAAATGGAGATAATGAAAGACTGTTAGAGATAATATACATGCATTTTCTGGTTAAGCTGTCTGTCTTTAGCAGTCACTCAATACATATTGGTTGAATCAATACACCAATGAGTAAATTATTCATTTTGAGAAGTGAATTTACATGTAGAACTTGACCCAGAGTGAATCGGGTCAAATTATATTCTTATTTATAAAGATCTCTAAGGGACATGGGGATTCTGATTAATTAAATATGCAAACCAATAGAGGTACTATGTGTTACACAGGAAAATAACTAATTTTCAAGAAATGTAAATGTAACAAATGCCACACTCATAACTTCATTTAGTCACCTTTAATTATTTCCAAGTCACATTCAAATTTTGTTGCCCCTTAACATCTAAAGCATTTGGTTTTTTCCTATTTCTGATGATTTTACTTTGGGATTAACAGAAGTTGTCTCTATTTGGTTTTCAAAGATACTCACCACTTCTCACCATTTACCTGGAAAAAGGGGAATTTGAGTTTTAAGGGACCCTAGAAGTCTGAGCGTAGTGGAGGACTTGTCTCTAACGTTCTTCAACACACAGCAGAATCACTATGAGCAGTTTATCTCAGACCCTTCCTAGGAAATTTAGTTAACCAAGCAATTAAAATAAGTGCAATTAAATTTTTTAAAAGTATGTGACCATATATCCTGGTGGATGGTGTAAGGTTCTGAGAATTGATCAGCTCTTTCATTGATGCGTATTACAAAAGATCCCAGCTGTGGACCATGTTAATCCGTGAAGCTTTGAGTCTTTTGGCAGCCAAAGAGAGCAGCGAAAGGGAGTTGTCTCTGATATAAATCGGCATGACCTTTCTCTACACTCTTCACACTCACAGCAGAAAGCAATTCTTAACCACACAACTCTTCCTAAATGCACACATATACAGAAATAAGGAAAAATACCCAATGAGCATACGTGTGACTTAAAGGACAAATAAACCTTCAAACTCTTGGCTGGGCTCATGTTAATGACTAAAAACAAGGTTTATGACATGCTAGGAAGGCATCTATTTATATATATTTATGTATTCAATAAATGTAGTGTGATCCACATTCTGAGTAAAATAAAATATGAACATATGTCTGTAAATATTCCAGAGACATGTTTCTAGGCATACTACATGGATGTGTTTCACAGAAAGTGTCACAGAAATTCATATGTGGGTGGGGGCAATACAAAGCCAAAAACAATAACACAATCCCTATAGAATACTGAATGATTTTGATGCTTCTGCATGAATCCAAGCCAGGAATATACTAAAATCCTCTGGCTGAAAACATTATTAATAAAATTATTTACTTTGAAATTCTTTCGTTTTTTTTTCTTTTTTTTTCTTTTTTTTTTTGAGGAAGATTAGCCCTGAGCTAACATCTGCCACCAATCCTCTTCTTTTTGCTGAGGAAAACTGTCCCTGAGCTAACATCTGTGCCCCTCTTCCTCTACTTTATGTGCAGGACACCTGCCACAGCATGGCCTGACAAGTGGTGCGTAGGTCCACACCCGGGATCCCAACCTGTGAACCCTGAGCTGCCGGAGCAGAAGGTGAGAACTTAACCGCTGTGCCACCGGGCCAGCCCCTGAAATTCTTTCTTGTTTCTAAAAATGCTGTAAGACACTGGAGAACCCGCCACTGAACTTTACTCATACACTTCAGATCAGAGAGCGTTCACATTTAGTTATCCATCAAGCCGAACAAAAACAAACCCTAAAGCTCATGAATCCTGGGAATGGAGAAAAAGGATGTAAAAAGGAAAGTATACACTGAGGTTCTAACAGCATTTATAGACCTTAAGTTTCAACTTTTATTTCAGTAGGTAGATAGAAGACTCCTTGAACATATATTGAAGATACCCTATAAGAACCTTTGCTACTAAGGTAAGTAGGACTTTTTTAAAAATCACAATACTAATCTGGAGAAAAACATTTTAACAAGTTTCTTTTTTTTTTTTCTTTCTGCTTTTTCTCCCCAAACCACGCCCCCACAGTACATAGTTGTATATTTTAGTTGTGGGTCCTTCTAGTTGTGGCATGTGGGACGCCGCCTCAATATGGCCTGATGAGCGGTGCCACATCCACGCCCAGGATCTAAACCAGCAAAACCCTGGGCCACCATAGCAGAGCGCGTGAACTTAACCACTCGGCCAAGGGGCTGGCCCCTAACAAGTTTCACCTAAGCTTTTCTAATTTTGAATTTTCAAATCTAATTTTTGAATTTTCAAATGACTGAGGCTGCTGGTACTGGAAACCATCTTTGGAAAATCCAAGTTCTGTTTATAAGAAAAAATATTTAACAGATAGACCCGCTGCCTTGCCTGCCACCTGCAAAACTCTCCTTAAATGAACAACTAACTTAATGAACAGTTAATTTTTTTCTAAAATTTATGTGGATTTAAATACCAAGGTGAATATATCATGAAATTCATTTTGAAACTCTTTAACTCACTTTCTGTGAACACAAGTGTTAATCATTTGATAAGTCTATCAAAACAAGACAAGTATTCTGGGGTACAGTGGGTGAGGTAGCAGTAAGGGCATTATTTAACATATCCTATGGTGAAATAATTTATGAAAGTGAAAATAGTGTTCTTTCCAGCGTTCATCTTTACTTCTAAAATATATCCTAGGGATTGCTCAAAAGTACACAAAATCTTACAGAACAAGATTCCTTATGCTTTAGAGATACACACTAAAATATTTACTGACAAAATGATATGCTGTCTGGGGTTATCTTCAAAGATCCAGAGATGACAGTTTAAATTGGAGTGGGTTATAGAAGAAACAAGATTGGCTATGGGTTAATAAATGTTGAAGTGGGGAAAGGTATTTGTGGGTGTATCACACTGTTTTGAAATGCTATATAATAATTTTTAAAAATATTATGCAGACGTTAGATACAGCACTGTTTGTTGAAGAATAAGAATGGAAACAAACTAAATATCCATCAACAGAATAGAGAACTGGTTACAAAAATGTATTACAACCTTATATCAAAATAGTATACAGCTCTTAAAAGAAAGAGTATATCTATTTAAGCTGATAATGACTATATTGTAAAATAAAATGGAAGATGCACAAATGATTATAATATGTTCTTATTTGTGGAAAGGTAGAAATGGTGATATGTATCAATAGATATCAAATCAATATCTATTGTATATATCTATATCTATATCAATAGATAAAACAGATTTATTAGTTTTCTAATGCTGCTGGAATACATTGCCCCAAATTTAACACAACAACAAAGTTATTTAAAACAACACAAATTTATTCCGGAGGTCAGAGCCAAAAAGGATCTTACTGGGCTAAAATCAAGGTGTTGAATGGGTTACAGTTCTTTTGCACTTTCTAGAGCAGAATTCATTTCCTTGCTTTTTCCAGCTTCCAGAGGCCACTCGCATTTCTTGGCTCATGGCCCCTTCCACCATCGTTAAGTAAGCAGCATAGCATCTTCAAATGTTTCTCTGACTCTGACCCTCTTGCCTCCCTCTTATAAGATAAGGATCTTTGTGTTTACTTTGGGCCCACCTGGATAATCCAGAATAACATTCCCATCTCATGATCCTTAATCATAGCCACAAAGTCCCTTTTCCTATGTAAGGTAACATATTCATAGATTTCAGAGATTAGAATATGAATATCTTTGGGACAGGCGGCATTATTCTGCCCAGCATAAATATATAGTATATATATCATTCTAGAAACTCATAAAAACTGGTAATATTGGATTCATCTGGGAAGACAGATAATGGCACTGGTGGTCTGAGATAAGAAAGAGATTTACTGTTCACTGTATGTAATTTAGCACTTTGACTCTTCCCCTCGTGTATGCCCTATTTTAAAGCATTATGTTTAAAAGATCACCAAAACAGTTGAGAATTCAGAGAATGTTTTAAGAAGATATAATTGCACCTATCAAAGGAACTCAAGAGTAAAAAGTTATGGTTTAAAAAAATTGACTAATAAAAAGAAGACCCTCATGAGCTTGGACATTAATTTTAAATATTCCTTACATTCTGAATTTTTGGTAGCCTTTGTCTCCATTTATTTTAAGATGGCTACAGTCTGCTTTAAGCATGAATGTGCATTTAGAAAATCTAGCCATCGATTTAAAAACAATCATCATGAGATTAGAGTGTACTTCTTCACTAATTATTTATTAAGTTTAATTCCAATGAGCATATTGCGCTTAGAAACAAAAAGAAAGGAAAATTTGAGTAACAACAGAATGGAGTTTATTATGGCCTATCCCAGATATCACCTCTGCCCTCAAATACCCTGCAGCAGGTGCAGCGGTGTAGGAGAGTGGAGATGTGCTCTCATTTGTGGTTAAGAAAACAAAAGTGGCATTAACAGCTACTCTGTTCCATAGCACGTGTGGAAGCAGTCAAAGAAACTCAGGAGAGATCGTTAAAGGCTCAAAATTACAGAGAGAAAGATGAGAACCAAGCCTAAGGGGCATGAGCAGTAGCGAATGAACAGGCAGCAATACTAGTAAATGGCATGTTTACTAAGCCATGTTGGTTTGCTAAGTCCTAACAGGAAAATGACTATTTCCCTTCCTTTAGTTCTCAGTACCTTTGTTTTTTACAATGACCAAGGAACTGAAACAACCAAATCTCTTTTCCCTTGTTTTACTCCTTTCCTTAGATATTAAATGTTGCAATGAAAACATCAGTTTTAAAGTTAGCTCTACAGTAGTCCTCCCTTATTCAGGGGGATACATTCCAAGACCCTCACTGGATGCCTGAAACTGCAGAGAGTACCAAACCCTATACATACTATGTTTTTTCCTATACCTATTACCTATGATAAAGTTCAACTTATAAATTAGGCACAGTAAGAGATTAACAACATTAACTAACAATAAAATAGAACAATTGTGACAATATATTCTAATAAAAGTTACTGTATGGTGACAGATGGTTATTAGACTTGTAGTGATAATTTCATAAAGTACGTGTGTCAGACCACTATGTTGTACATCTGAAACTAATATAATATTGTATGTCGATTTTACTTCAATAAAAAAAGTTACCATAGATTTTAGCAACTTCAGCATATGATTTTTTTCTTTCCTTATTAAGTCGAGAACTTTCACCCTTTCACTTGAAAAAGCAGCACTTTATGGCTTCTCTTTGGCATATCCAAACTGCCAGTATCACTACTTTTGCACTTCAGGACCATTATTAAGTAAATTAGGGTTACTTGAATGCAAGCACTGCCATACCACGACAGTGGACGTGGTAACCGAGATGGCTACTAAGCGACTAATGGGCGGGTAACATATACAGCGTGGATACGCTGAACATAGGAATAATTCATGCCCCAGGAGGGATGCAACAGGACAGCATAAGATTTCATCACACTACTCAGAAGGGCACATGATTGAAAACTTATGAATTGTCTATATCTGGAATTTTCCATTTAATAATTTCAGACCATTGTTGACCGCAGGTAACTAAAACAGCAGAAAGCAAAACCAGGGACCCGGGGAGGCTACTGTATTTCTGGTTTTGATCAGTAACATTCTGCACAGTATGCTTCAGGAAGCACGAAACGAGGTGTTCAGATGCTCTTATGGATGCATTAATGAGGGAGCCAGAAAAAGGCAGTAGCTTAAATATCAGATTCATGACTGGACAATGTCATGTCTCACTGTGAGATTGATATCTCAGTTGCAACTCCTCCTAACTTCATTCTTCAGTCTTATTAAAATAGTTTCCATGTTTTATAAAAGGAAAAAGATTCATTCATGAATTACTGTCAATTTCATATTTATGACAATTTTGTATTCTATCCCAAATGTGGAGATAAATCATGTTAACACTTTAAAAAATCACCAACACTTCTGAGATTTTATAATATGGCATATACATAAATCTAAGTATTCAATTGAAAATATCTTCATATGAAGTATTTTATCCTATAAAATATATATGGGCAGATAGGTTATTTCTCAATGGTAGAGAACTATTCTTAATTGCTACACTTTTCCAACCCCTTATTAGTAAATTCAGACTATTAGTACATACAGACTATCCAGCATTTTGTCCTAGAGAAGGAAATGGAAGATAATATTTTAAGTCCTTGTTACGTGCCAGCACTGTGTTTTTCTATGTATGTCATTTAATCCTCATGAAGACCTCATGAGGATGGTATCATCCTTAATTTACAGATGAGCCTATAAAACAGAGGAATTAAGTAATTTGCATGAGATGCTCAGCTGGTGATTTAAATACAATCTAACGGATTCCACATCCAAACATGCCACGTCCCCTGAACAACAGAATCATTCCCACAGAACTCTCCGTGTGCAACGAGGAATATGCCTACTGCGGATTTAATTTTGTTCGTTTATTCAAGATTAAAACATACACATACACACACACAAACCTAGACAGGTAGTCTTCAAGTACATTCTATTAAAATTTTAGAATCTTAGGCACTTTAAAGTTCGTATTAAAATAGGAAGACAGTAACAATTATTCAATCCTGATATCCCTTTGATACCTTATAATTATAACCATAGTTTAAGTTATAGCTACAGTGAGAATGATAGTGCATGACAATCTAAACTTAGACTAAAGTTTGACAGCAGATGGCTAAGGTTGAAAGCTCAGTGCACTGGTATATTCTCTAAAGGGCATCTTTGTTTAAGAGGCGGAAATTGCTGACTTCCACCAGGATAGAAACACTGCTGGTGAAGTCCCTCTTGTTTCTACAGAGGCTATCTGGGCTTATTCCTGCTATATATATGGAGACTCTCAGCCAACCAAGAACCACACACACCACTTCCCTGAAGGAGTGAGTGAGTATCATCATAAGATGATTCACAGCATACTAAAAACTCGTTTCAATTAACACTTCATTGCTATTTCTATTTTGTTTCAATTATTAGCTTTTACTGCTCCCTTTCCTATTGGTTTCTTATTGCCTTTGAGACAACTTGCACTCAAAGCCTGCTGAGAGAGGCAGGCTGGGAAAACCACAGGCATTTCCCACAACCACTACGCCCAGAGTGCAGCGAATTTTACAGCTGAGATCCGAGCTGTAGGGCCTAAAGTGTCTGCTGGTAAAGAGGATCCAGGATTCTACCCTTTCTCATCCCCTCTCTCCTGGCCCCAGCCACACTGTGGAATTCCAAAAGTGTCTCATAACACTATTCAATTCTAAATCAGTCTTCATAAATCTCTTTCATAGCTTCATCTACTTTCATCGGCAATTTGTGATTGCCCTTTAAAACCTTTCGACAAATTTCTTTCTCGTAGCTGTCCTTGTACAGCAATTTTCACTGACAAGGAGATGATGTCTATTGAACCTCTGAATGCCTGCCCTTCCACCAAGTTCTTGTGTCATCATGGTTATAAACTCATCTTCCCAGCACACATTCTCTGTGGGCAGGCAAAGGAAACTAAGATTTCCGAGTGGTATTTATGAATTGTATGTGAGCTGTATTTTTTAATTATTTGAGCTGTCATTTTGTCCAAGCAAGGTTTCCATAAAAGCTATGGTCTGTCTTACATTTGAAAGAGGTAGTCAACACTTAATTAATCATACTAACCAGTTTGTGAATAACAGTAGATAAACCAAAACAAGAACTTTTCAGAACTCACCTTCCAAGTATTACCTAGTAATTAGGTAGGGGCTAGTTAACACTGATTGCCATCACCTAAGCAGCCTGAAAGATTCTAAACCACGCCTTCCTATGCTCTTGTTAAAGAGATGTAGGGGAGGTGGAGATGAAGTGGGAAGAGGCTCCTCATCTATCTTCCCGTCAGCCCAGCCCCAAGGCGTGGTTCTTCTCACCATCAGTGCAAATCAGTGCTAATCAGCTTTACTACCCAGTCATGTTTTCACACTGAGAGTGAAGCTAGATAACCCAGGATGACAGAGAGTTGACTTTTGTTTTGTTTTAAAATCTATTTTGGATTAACTCTCACTTTTCCCTTCATCCTACCTTGATGCCCCCATTACCTTGATTCATCCAGATTCATGATACTTTGGTCTTTTGGGTGGTTAAAATGAAATAAATGCAATATTAAACTTTTCTGTTTAAATAATTTCATATTTATTTGAGCCTTACAACAACCCAGTTGGAATTTTAATCATCACCATTTTATAGATGTTAAACCAAGGCTTACAGAAGGATGGTGTCTAAACTAAACTGCTAGGTATGGAACCAACTCAGGTCTAAGTGTTTTATTCCAGAGCTCTCTGCTGCTTCCACCACAACATACTAGCTTTCCTTGATGGAATAAGATGATCCACTCAGTGAGACTCTTTTTGACGACAGAATCAGTTTCGATTCTGAATGTGAATCTCTATTTCAAATATTCTTAGTTCAGATCCTGGGCGAGGACGAGACACAGCTCGTCAGGCCACGCTGAGGTGGCGTACCCACATGCCACAACTAGAAAGACCCACAACTAAAATATACAACTATGTACTGGGGGGATTTGGGGAGAAAAAGCAGAAAAAAAACCAAGATTGGCAACAGTTGTTAGCTCAGGTGCCAATCTTTAAAAAGTACATATGTATATATGTATATACTCACAACCTAACAGATGGAGTTGTCCCAATTTCAAAGGAACTGAAGAGGTTTCCAATAGTCTTATAAATTGTTGATGGCAAATCTCTAATTGATACATAGATCTAACAGATTAAAATGTATACAATATTCTTTACTGAGTGGCTTCAACCATCATGGGTGGTAACAGTTTTCCTCAAATATTAAGTGTTTAACACTCTGTAAGTGAAAATAATTTCCACAAAATGGTAGGTAGACAAATTTTTTCTTTACGGGTCCCCTCTTTCTTCTAGTAGGCCTCTGGCTACCATCACCATCTCCCCTTTCCTTCCTGATGTCTATTGACATTATAAGCATAGTGACTCTTTTAGATATGGTCTCCTCAGTTTATTACCAGAGTTTTAGTTCCAATAAAATTTATCTTCTCAGCACCCTAGCCCATTAAAACTTGCTCAAGCCAGGTGACAGCTGAATGGTGGATATTTTATGAACCACAGCAGTCTAAGTGGACAATTTGTTTTCCCTACATTGAGTTATAACCAAAAATTCTTCTGGAGAAGGGGTGGAGCTATTTCAGCCTCTCCTTCACGGACACAGGTATCCGGGGTACAAAAGTCATGGAAGCAGGATTTGCGTTAGTGGGTTTCCCAGGCTGCCATTTTCCAAAGATGTTACTGGGTCATAGTCAAGGTAGACTTACACATTTTTGGGTTTAAATCTCAGCTTCAGCTCTTATCAGCCAGGTGATTGAGATAGGAATTCCCTCTCTCTCTCTCTCTCTCTCTTTCTGAAACCCTATTTTGCTTTCATCTGTGGAATAATGATAAGACCACCTACCTCGGACTGAAGTTTAATCGAGGTCATGTATGTAAAGCTCCTAGTACCATACCTGATGCATAGACAATGTTCAGAAAATGTCCAATCTTCACATCTGAGTTTGCAAATAAATATTCTGACCCTTCACTGACAAAATGTGGCATATTATCCTATTTTCATGATGCCTATCCTATACATTGGAGGGCATTCATTTTAAATAATTAGTTTAACTTTAGGAATGAGTAATTGTTTTTTGTTTTTTGTTTTACTGAGAGAAATTATTTAAGCCAGGGTGCAGAAGTGAGAAGTGAAGAGACAGAGGTCTGGGAGAGACGGCAATGCAGGACTGTGATGAGGGAAGTGATGTGATTAATAGTATTGGCAATCAAAATGACCTGGGCAGTTACAGAATCAATAAAGGCTGAGTCTCTTGCCTGAGCAAATATCCTCTATGAAAGATATTTGTGTATTTGAAGATCATATTAAGCCACCATGTATTTCAAAACTGATTGAATAATTGGCTCAGAGACCTTAAGAAGATAGTAATCATTCAACTGCTATTATTTTAGTGTGGGACCTTATATATGAACTATAATGGAAAAATCCATGTTTGGTTATAATGTAACTAAAAATGCTAAGAGACATCTGTGCCCTTTTACACAAGACACAGCAAGAGTAACTATGAGCACATGTACATCAGCATGGATATAGCAAATGAAGCATCATATGCAACACCAACTCTCAGAACATATGTTTGCCATTTTTCTGGTCTGTAATAAAAGAAATAAGTGAAGTAATTAAAGCATGTAAGTTTTTCTGGGTGAGTTTTATATACTAGGGAAGTGGAAAAAATTCTCTCCTGCGTGATAACTAGCAAACAAATCTTCCTAGCACCAATGGATACTAATGGGCCAGGACCTAACAAATATATTCAAGTACATGAGAAGAGACATGAAAAAGTGAAACTCCTTGAGTTCACCACTCAAGCCCACAAACAAGGATTTCAGCAGACCTCCCATGATGTTCTGGGTCACACCAATGCGCACAGAGCACCTACAGATGAAACGACATCGTAAAACCCCACACCACATCTGAATGTGATGAATCCACACAGCTGGGTTTCAGGGGTTAGAACTACGTTCTAGGAAGTGGTGATATTTATGGTTGCCGACAACCTTCCCTTTCATAATCCAAGAGCAGATTAGGAAAACTAATCTGGGGCTCCTTTGGAGATACTTGAGCCGAGGGAAGATCAATTAAGCCTTTAGTTTAAAAACTAGGGATCCACCATGGCCTCTAATAATTGTGCTGTGATTACCTCTGCAGCAGAGAGTATGCGACTGCCAGAACCATAAGCCAAGATAATGGTGTCAGAGCCCGGTTTAAGCTTCAGTTACTTCATTCACCCACCCTTAACAAACCTTTACCTTGGCAAATTTGGGTAAGCAGAGTTGGCATCAAGAGTTAGCTTTAGGCAAATCTGTGAAGCTCATGAAGTTTGACTGCAAACACTCTCAATTCTCTATCATCATCATCTCTTACTTCTACTTTCCATAACCCCCTGCAGAGCTTTAATAAGCCTTCTGGATTCCCTTTCTACGCACCCAAGAAAAATCTAACTCTTCTGGGTTTCATTCATTTCAATGGGGTAAATTGGTTTAATCAACAACTTGTTTCTAAGCACTTAATGTGTCCTGAGCCCACAGGAAGCACTAGGAATACAATATTGTCCTGACGTCATAGCCACCCTAAATGACTTTAACAGTCATTGGAGGAGTAGATAGAAGTTTGAAAAAATTGATGAGCAACAGTATACAATTAAAATGTTAATGTGAGTCATACCCCATACGCAAAAGGCCTTAGAGAAGTGAGAGATCAGTATGAGATTGCAAAGTGAAATGATTTTTGGAGGAAGTGAGACTAGAATTAAACTTTGAAGCACGAGAAAAGTATTGTGATATATGGAGAAAGCATCGCCAAAAACAAATCATGATAAGAATAAAATGGAAGCTACTAGATTTGATACTATCCTGCCTGAGCGAAAATGTGGCTTTATATTGAGGTTTCATTTCCTCAACTCCAACAGACGCTACATGGCTAGTACAATATTCGGGGAATGAAAGGCCTTTGAAATCCTTGTTAAATGTTGTCTAACTCCCCATCCCCTGGAACAAATGGACAATCTTTGATATGCTCTGAAACCAGGACCCACTTTGGAAATATTCACCTGGTGCCCACATAATGTAATGTGTCTTTTTAGGATCAGATGTGGGTCTAATCCTATTTGCTTTTGTTGCTTTACCAGGACAGAGTGCTTTCTCTCTTAAACCAACACACACATACACAAACACACATATGATTTTGTTTTGTGTATTTTGTTAAAGATCACGTCCAAGTATCTGGACAGGGCAAAAAAAAAACACACAAAAAACAAGAAACCTTTGAATAACATGACATTTTCACATGCAAAATTATTAATGCCTTGCTGTGTACTAGCCATGTTCATGTGACACTAAAACAATGAGTTGAAAGTGAAAAGTTTAGTCAAAATATGTTTTGGCATAAGTTAGAGAAAAAAATTAAAATCCAGTTGCTTTTCTGAATTCAGAACCAATTCAGAGGTTGGTTTATCTTTGAAGCTGAATTTGATCAAACAGGCTGTGCGTGAAAACTCTTTCCGTGGGGAATACATGCAGGACTAAAGAACAGCGTTATTATGGGGAACTTGGTAAAATGCAAATTCCAATTCAGAAGGTCTGGGGTGGGTCCTGAGAGTCTGCATTCCTAACAAGCTCCCAGATGGTGTCGGTACTGCTGGTGCAGGGACCACACCTGGCGTAGCAGGCTGTAGAATATGGAGCATGGTTTTAAATCTTTTATATTTATGTTCACTTTGCATGTTGTTTTATATTTCAAATGGATAAGCTTTACAATTATAAGATTATAATAGTAAATATTCTTTGTCAAAATGGACTCCCTCGGAATCTTTCGTCTGCATTCTAACTAAGGTGGAGGGAAGCAGCGAGATCCCGTAAGAAGACAACAGCCGAGTGGAAGCATCCAGCAGGTACTGTTAGGTCAAATCCAATTCCACTCACCTGCTGAAACCCCAGAAAGTAATAAAATAAATTCTATTAAAGGTTTTACTAGTGTCTCCCACTAGAATGTAAGCTCCTTGAGAGCAGAAACTTTCTTATTTGTGACTTTTTACCCAACACAGAAAACACAGCTTGGTATACAGTAGGCACTGAATGTTTGTTGAAGAGTTGGTTGAATGAATAAATAGAAAGTAAAATTAATGTTGCAACCTCTGCACTCCACTAATAGTTCATCCATGTAGGTAATTCTGTCAGGCCTTTCTTTATTTGGTTGTATTTAAATCAAATCCTTCCAGTAATCTCTCCTGCAATGTAGGCAGCTCAGGTTCCTTCAAAGATTGAAAATCAGTGACTTCCCCTCCACATTTCTATAGGGCAAAGTGAAAACATAACCAAGAGTCTGTTTTTCCACAAATATCTCAGCACACTGTCCTGAGCCACACTCACAGGTCAATTTCCCTAACATTTCTTAATTAACTTCCTAATTTCTTAATTAACAAAGATACAAAAGCAGGTAAAAGCAAGGTTAATTTATCGTGGAATTCAGGATTCACACACATCTAATATTGAGTGTAACTTCTGCCTGTGTTTCCCCTACTGTCTATTACTTGTCATGGTTACTGTTAATGGAGGGGGGAATACCGTGCTCTTCCCAACTGGAAAACGAGTCTTTTAAATACCTCTTTCTATCCAATCATGTTTAGAGAACGAGTCTAAAATCAATAAAGTTAAAGGTCTAATCTTAATCCATTCTTAACGGCCTACAAATTCTGTTTACCAAGAATACTACTGGCCAAAAAGAAGTAATTAAGAGTGCAGGAACAAGTTTAAATTTGTCTTTGTTCTTTTGAAAGTAGCAATTTCATAACAAGGAAAATGTTCAATACAGTTCAGTCTCTTATTGCTTACGTATTATTGCTATGAAATTTTAGAAACATAGCTCTTTTGATTTCATGATTGCTGGTTTTAGGAGTATCGGTAGTAGTGTAAGAATTCTATAAAAACAGGACAAACAAGCAAAATAGCCATAAAGTATTAAACAACACATCAAACCAGTAAGCGTTGATAAGTGAGATGCTAGGGCTATGTGTTAGCATAAAGCTCTGGTGTAAAAACCATTATTATCTTTTTTAAAAGAAAGATGGCTTGTTTGAAAATATTGGCTTCTATAAGCATTGAAATTACAATTCCAATTTCAAGGAAGAAATGCATCTTGATTGTAGGTATTTATAATGTACTAATAATGTTGACATCTAGCTCAAAATGTGGAGGCTTCTCAGAGGTTGGTGAGTAGCCACCAGGCTCAGTGAAGAATCAGGACAGGACCCACTTCCTAGGGAGACAGTTCATTGGATTTGAGTAGGTAGAGTTGTTGATTATAACCAAAGAACTCCAAGACTATTGCTTGCGGGTAATTTCCATGACTGTGCCCACAGAAATCCGGATATGCCAATAAGGGTATATATCTCGGATACTCTCTATGCACGTTACCACAGGTAGCCCATCCGTCTGTGCTCTGACTGGGTTGTTCATACTCCAGTGATCATACTCCCCATAATCATCCTCATTATCAGATAATTATTTCCATGGACTGATTGGTCAATTAGTTTAAATGATCAGTATGATAACCCCAACTAGATGTTAGGAGAAACTACTGTGGAGAATTCTTATCATAATGCTGGAGGATATAATCTGGTCACTTCATTTTACTGACCAGGAAACTGAGAGCCCGAGATGAGGAATGACGAGTTCTAGGTCATCCAGCCAGTAAGTGGCACGGCTGGGATGATATCTTGGCTTCCTGGTTTCTAGTCTCAGAGGAGTATTCTCCTCACCTGCCACCACTTCCTCTACATTTCAAATAAAATATATCTATTAATAAATAATATATATCTTATTATATATTATTAATAATAATTATTAATAAATAAAATATATCTTATTAATAAGTAAAATAGATACTATTTTAGTAAACCATATTCATTTATTACAAAACTGCAATTGCGCAAAAGAAAAAGCTGCAACTGCTTAATAGTGAGAGTTAAAGTTTTCTCAGCTTTATTGAGGTATAATTGACAAATAAATTGTAAGATATTTAAAGTGTACATTGTGATGATTTGATATACACATTCATTGTGAAAGGATTCCTCCTGTCTAGTTAATTTCTGCCATTCGCCCGCCCCCGGCAACCATTTTTCTAGTCTCCGTTTCTATGAGTTTGACTTTTTTTTTTTTTTAGATTCCACATAGAGGTGATAGCATGCAGTATTTGTCTTTCTCTGTCTGGCTTATTTCACTTAGCTCAATGCCCTCAAGGTCCATCCATGTTGTCACAAATGTAAGGATTTCCTTCTTTTTTATGGCGAATAATATTCCATTGTTATATATATATATATATACACCACATCTTCTTTATCCATTTATCTGTAGATAGAAACTTAAGCTGTTTCCACATCTTGACTATTGTGAATAATAGTCACGAATATGGGAGTGTAGATATCTCTTTGACATCCTGTTTTCATTTCCTTTGGAAGTGAGATTGCTGGATCATATGATAGTTCTATTTTTAATTTTTTGAGGAACCTCCATACTGTTTTCCATAGTGGCTACATCAATTTATATTCCCACCAACAATGCGCAAAGGTTTCTTTTTCTCCACATCCTCATCTACACTTGCTATTTCTTGTCTTTTTGAGGTAGCCATTCTAAAAGGTGTGAGGTGGTATCTCATTGTGGTTTTGATTTGCATTTCCCTGATGATTAGTGATATTGGGCAACTTTTCTTGTACCTGCTGACCCATTGTGTATCTTCTTCAGAAAAATGTCTATTCTGGTCTTCTGCACATTTTCAAATTGGATTGTTTGGGGTTTTTTGCTATTGAGTTGTGTTAAAGTTTTTAAATAATTGTATCTGTGCCATTTGTTCAGAACAAATTCAGATTATTTTAAAGACTTTACTATTCCAGTGAATGTCTTTCTCTTTGCCTTTCCTCCCAAATGGGGAACAGAAACAGAGAGAAGAGGACTCTACTTAGACTGTGTAATAAAGAGTCTGACTCCATTTTTGATGTTTGACTTCTGACACTTGTCCAGCGCCACCATTCCTCCTTCCCTTCTGCCCCACAATTAGCAAGCTGATAGGAAAACCCACATGCTTCCTCCTTTTGTACCAGGTGGAAGTTCAAACCAAGTAAGCGCCTGTCCTCAAGAGTACCTTCATTTCAGCTCCACTCCTTAACCACGATAAAACCCCAAGCCAGCCTCCTTTCCCTGCTCTTACATCACTTTTGGACATGTTGGGGAGCTTCCCTGCTCTCCATATAAAGCTTTATCACATGAGTAAATAGCCTTTCATACCCTCTTGGTGCATGTGTGGTATCATTAGTGTGGCCATCCAAACCAAATTCTGGGTCGTGGTCCATTTTGTCTCTGCAGAGTGTCCCAATAGATTGCCTTCAGGCATACAAGCAGCCAACAGCAAAGAGGAGGAAAATGACGGAATTTGAAATTGGGCTTTGAACTGTAATGAATGGATTCCTCAGAATCAAAAAAATAAAATTTATGAAATCTGCTAATTATTTTATTAAAGAATTAGAAGCAAATAACCTACCAGAGCAGTAATTAGAGAAACAAATTATTTTACACCCTCTCTAAATTGTGGATCCTCAGTTCAAAAGTTATGTTTATATTAGGAAGAAAAGTAATTCCAATTCAGGTGATGTGATGTCTTTTAGCACGTCAAGTTTTGTTCCATCTAAGTAACCCCTCTATGGGAATTAATAAGCAGTGTTACAGAAGTCTCTCATAGAAGATCTACATTTTCAGTAATACCAGAGTCATCATGTGATTTAGGAAAAAGGTCACTTATTCTTTTGGAATGATCTATCACAACTGTGCAACCTAAAGTATCCACTAATCAAGTTTTCTTAGAATTTCTAGTTTCTATGTATAAACCCATCCTGGTCATCCATTTATCCCTCATAACATATGTAAAATCCAAGAAGGAGTTTGTTGTCTTATCCTTATCCCTACCTTATCCCCAGAACCTAATACAATGTTTGGAAAATAAAACTTGTTCAGCAAATATTTGTTGAATGAAATTTATCCAACCAGATTTATCGAATGTTTAAATGTCAGATGCTGTTCCAAACACAGATGCTAAATATTTTGGATTCTTTAGATATATAACATTTTAAATAAAAATTAACTGGATGCATTAGTTTATAATAATTTTCCTTTTACTAAGAAAGTTCCAGAAGCACAGAGAGTTGGATAACCAGAAGTCATGACTTATTTCATGACCTCAAATCCCTGGCCAAAATGTTGAAAGGGTGAGGTATAGACAGCTGGCCAAGTCATCCAATCAGAATCATTCTCCAGAGATTTTCCTAACAGGAATAAAAGGAAGGTGGCTGTGGCAGCCCAATTCTGCTGCAGACGAAAAAGGATGTAAAGCTGAAGAGCTAGAGACAGCCATGTTCCTCATCCTGTGGAGAAAGCCAGTCTGCAGAGGGACAGGGTGAATTGGCTACAGAGAGAAGAGGAATTTGATAGATTGCATCAGTTGCGCCATTCCTTACCCATCCCTTTACCTTGTGACTTTTCAGTTTTCACTAAAGAGGCCAGAGTTTATTTACCCATCCCTTGAATTTGAGCTTGACTATATGGTCAATAGTCAATAGTCCATAGAATGAAGAAGTTACGGTGTGCAAGTTCCCAAGTCTCATGTGTTTCTGTTTTCGCTTTTGTGCCTCTGCCACTGCTGTAAAAACAGTTATGAGCTAGTAAGCTGTAGAACAAAGTCAAGTGTCCTGGTAGCCTCAGCTGACAGTCAGAAACCCTCAGACACAGGAGTAAGCCCAGACAAGATGAGCAGAGCTGCCTAACCCTCCTGTAGCTGATCCCAGACACAAAACCAATAAATACTTATTGTTATGTATCACTGAGCTGATATAAAACAGAATTACTGCACAGCATTTTTGTGGGCATAACCAATATAACCCCCTGTCCATTTGTTTTTTGGCCATTGGGATATCCCTTTTCTTTTTTTTTGCTGGGAAAGACTTGCCCAGAGCTCACATCTGTTGCCCATCTTCCTCTCTTTTTTTTCCTCCCCAAAGCCCTAGTACTTAGTTGTATATTCTAGTTGTAGGTCCTTCCAGTTCTTCTATATGAGCCACCACCACAGCATGGCTACCACCAGACAAGTGGTGTGGTTCCACACCCAGGAACTGAACCCAGTCCACAAAAGCAGAGTGGGCCAAACTTTAACCACTAGGCAATCAGGTCTGGCTCAGAGATATCCTCTTTTATGAAGTGTCTGTCTATTCAAGCTCTCTGATGTGTTCAAGAAAAGTTATAAACTTATGATTTATTGTGTTTTTGCTATTGCAAGGATGGGAGATAATCTCTTTCCAGCTCCCTGCATTCCTGAGTCAACCACAAGTGTACATCTCCTGACTTTTTATAAACTCCTAAATCCAATATTTAGACAATTTGTGATTCTGTTTATATTATCTGTGTTTTTTTCTTGGTTGTCAGTCATATATTCTTACTTTGTCATATGTCTAGTAATCGTTTATTACATGGCGGACATGGTGTAAATAAAAGAACTGCCCCAGATGATATTATCTACCACCAGACAGAATTCCCCCATTCCTGTTAGGTAGACAGGGTAAAGTGCTGATGAGCTCAATGCAAATGGAACATTCAGCTGTGTCGAGGTTGAGTTTTAGTTTTAGTAGTTGTCTGTTTATATCTAGGCTTCTCTGTTTCTAAGATGTGACTTTCCTAGAATTTTGATTGTGTAGTAGGGATCCTTCTCCTCAGCCCAGAGACTCTGAGGAAGATCCAGCTCTCCCCTTCAGGGTCACACAACTTGACCCTGTCCTCCCACCTCCAACTACCTTCAAAACTGGTAAGCGTCTTGAAAAGGAGTTTGGCTATGTCCTAATTCTAGACACCAGCTGCAATAAGTCTTGCTTCCTAAAAGGCACTGTGAGACTGCAGAGATTTCATTGTATCTTGTAATAGTTTCAGCCTAGCTTCTCACAGTGCTAGAAATTAGCAAATATCCCAGGGGAAAAGCTAACTGTGCTTCCTCAGCTGCTATTGTTTCCAGTTTTTCACACAATCCCCGCATGATTAGTGAAAACTTTGCTGGTTTCTCTTTCTCTTGCAAGTTCTAGGAGGAAAACCATTGGACATCCTCAGCTCAAATCAGAAAATTCTTTGACCTCAGTCCTTATGGTTCATCTAGTCCTTATTTTCATAGTTCTCTAATGTCTCTAAAAATATGATTTATAATTTCCCTGGCCTTTTCTACATGCTTCCACGGAAGAATTGGCCTGTCATAAACTACTATATGCCATTCATAAGTAAATATCTCCCGCAACAATCTTTAACAAAGATTTTGAGAAAAGAAAAAATAGCTAAGCTTGAGCCTCTTATTTCACAGAAATAAATTGGGAATATATTCAGATGAAAGTTTAAAAACCATTGATTAATCAAAATATATTTTCCATTTATAGTTTGGAAATATCTTAAATGTAACAATTTTCCTAAAAGCTTGAAAAGTACTGTGAAATACAGGCCCAGATTAAAATATGAGACTTTGATTTGCAATGACATCTTTTGGCCTTAGCTGTAACACCTCCAAGACCTAATTTTTTACCTTCTTTCCTTGTTCCTCCACTGACTATTCAGACCAACTAATTTCTTCTATTTTTAATCCCCTCAAGCACTGAAATAAATAAAAAGCAGCCTAATAAATTGACCTCTCCAAGTTAACACTCTTAAAATATCTGCGTTATCTTAAAATATAAGTGTTTCCAGGGATAAACATTGTTATTAATTAAAGCAGTATATCTCTTTTCTGGAAACTGATAATCTATACATCAGCTGAACTTCGATTCTCTTCTTTGATCTTCCCCAAAACAACACTCCACTTATCCAAGGTTACTGATTAAATGAAAATTCTGTTGAGGAGATGGAAGAGGCCATTTACATTGTAGAACATACAGTATTTTATGAGAAAGCTTGTGAGTAGATGTGTCCCTTAGCCTCTTACCTCCATATAAAAAAATACACATAAAAGATATCAAAGACTTTTATACCAAAAATTTTATGATACAGAGAAGATTATGTATGGCATTGATACAAGGATGACACGCATATATCTAAAGTGTGTTTGGAGACAGTTCTCCATGGACTGCTCACAGATCTGCACATTTTATGAGAGAAGCTTGGACTACTACCCTTCATTCCAAGCTTTAACTTCAAGGATGTTTGTATAGTGAACAGCCTTGGAAGATAGTAATAATGTCTCCCTTTAGAGCAAAGGTTCTCAACAGAGGGTGATTTTTCCCTCAGGGAACATTCGGCAAAATCCAGAGACATTTTTGATTGTCATGATTGAGCGTGCTACTGGCATATAGTGGGCAAAGGCCAAAGAGTTGCTAAATATTCTACAATTCACAGGACAGCCTCCCACAACAAATAATCTGACCCAAAATGTCAATAGTGCTGAGGTTGAGAAACCATGTGCTAGAGTGAAGAGCGAACAAGCTTGCTGCCTGTTATAAAATATTCAGGTTTGCTAAGCTCAGGATTCCTCTGTTGTGATACATCCTACTCTCTGTGCAGGCGTCATCTGGACATTTTGTATGACTTGTGAGAATTGAGGCTCAGGAAAATCATGCAAAAGTGTGGATACTTTTGCTACTGCTTTTCCTGTGAGTAATATACTGTCTCTCATCTCTGACCCAGGAGACACATGTCTCTACTAGCGTTTATCAAACTATGGCAGTTAGATTAAAAGTAGGGTAAAATTGCTGACCATTCACATTTCTCGACAAATTGTCCTGTATATTTGTGTGTGTGTGTGTGTGTGTGTGTGTGAGTGTGTGAGGAAGATCAGCCCATGAGCTAACATCTGTTGCCATTCTTCCTCTTTTTGCTTGAGGAAGATTGTCCCTGAGCTAACAACTGTACCAATCTTCCTCTATTTTGTGTATGGGACACCACCACAGCATGGCTTGATGAGCGGTGCGTAAGTCTGCACCTGGGATCCAAACCCATGAACCCCAGGCCACCAAAGCAGAGCATGCAATCTTAACCACTATGCCAACTGGGCCAGCCCCTGTCCTATATTTTAGATAATAAAAGATAAATGCAAAAGTAAGTGACTTTTGAAAGTGTTTTCAATCTAGATGGCACAAAAAAGAATTAGTTGATTAATTTTCTAAGTACTTTCATAAAACTATATTAAAAGATAAGCAGCCCAGTAGATAAACAAACATATGATCATGTAATTTACATTTTTATTTTTGTCTATTTTTTGTAATAATCGTATTCTATTTATTTAGAAAACTGTCCTTATCTTCAGGCTGTACATAGTTTTTATGGCTGAAGTATCATGATGACTTCACTTTATTTTCAAATGATTCAGAAAAAATGTATATATATGTGTGTATGTGGAAAGAGAGCGAGAATGAGAACATGGCAGAATGTTAAAACGTAGTAAATCTAGGTAAAAGATAGGGATGTTCATTGTACTACTCATTTAAGTTTTCTGTAAGTTTAAACTGTTTCAAAATGAAAAGATGGGGAAAGTAAAAGAAACAGGTGACAGAGATCTGTGCTCAGTAATTTAGGACTGCACATGAAAACTCGGATTTACATTTTTTAAAAGACGTGGTAGGCTTATAAACAATAAAAAAGATCTGCCTTATTCACAATTTTAAAAATGCAAATAAAATTATTTCTCTGGCAGAAATTTTTAAGCTTGATCATATTCAATACTGACGAAGCTTGGGGAAAAGGCACTCTTATCCTCTCTAGGCAGCAATATGATTGAGAGTAAACATTTTGGAGGAAAAATTTGAACAATTAATAAAAACTTTTTAAACGCACATAGTCTATAATCCAATATTCATATTTCTAAGATTTTACTCTGTAGACATACTCTTAATGTTCATCAAGACCAAGTACAAGGATATTCATTGTATGGTTTCTCGTCATAGAAAAAAGTAACAACAATCTAAGTTCATATCACTAAAGCAATGGTTAAAGGTTTGGTGCATCCATTTATCATATGCAGCCACTGAAAAGAATGGTCCAGGAATGTATGCACTATTGGAGAAATAACTCCAAGGTTTGTTGGTAAGTGAAAAAAAAAAAAAAGCCAAACATAATATAACGTATTTTGTAGATTCCCTTTTCTGGGAATAAAATAGATACAGACAGATGTGGATAGATAGACAGAGGAAGACAGATAAGATTGGCATGTGGGATGGTGAAAGGGCAGGTGGCACAGGTAGGCTCTGAACATACAGAGTTTAGAATCAAAAGTAAAAACTTCTGTCGTCATGCACACATGTAAGAATAAGAATAATGGCACTGAACAAAAGGGGGAAAATTGTGAGATACAATGGTGTCTGTGAACCCCCTGCATCAGATAAACTTGGGGGAAGTCTCAGCATTATATTTCTGCTGCCCTTTCCCTGCCCCCTCACCACTGTCCCTGCCCTCCCTAATCTTCTGGTTCCGAATCTCTGGGTCCCAGAACTCAGAAATCAGCACTTTCAACAAGCTTCCCTGCTACCCTTGGCCTCACGATGTCTGAAAACCAACAGAGTAGCTCTCCGTTTTATGAGCACCCTGAAACCGGCTAGCCGGAATGTCTTGATCATGTTTCCTCCTGGCTGCACCATCCGTTCTTGCCTGAGGTCCACTCTCCCATCTCTCCTGTGTAAAGGAAAAGATATCCTCCTTCTCTGCCAAGGTGTTCTCAACACCTGCCTGTTCATGATCCCCACCTGCCTTTCTCCTTCCCTAGTCCACACCTTTAGACAACATAAAGAACCTCTGGATCATATTTTTGCGGGCCTGATGGTATGGTTGAATCCATCTTTCAGGTTGTTTTAAGTTATGGGCTGCAGTGGCAAGACAAAAATTGAACGTAGGGCAAAATAACAAAAAAAATACTAATGTTTAAACATCAACATTTATATGAACAGCTGGGTCTTTGATGAGTTTCAGTCTATAATGGTCCTTATACAAAATGGAAAAAGAGAAGGAACTAGCAGAGATAAAAATAAAGGCTGCCTTACAAACAGGTAGCCCCTTTCAGTTTAAGAGGAGAAGTTCGGTAAGAAAGAAAAGTGTTCTGTGAGGAGAGCTGTGGTTCGGGGTCACTTTGCTTTGATTCTTCTGATCGCCCAAGGTTACAACTGCCAGGAAGGTGTCACAATAATAAAAGACCTGCTTCTAAGGTCTACCCATCTTTGCAGTATTAAGTAATTTCTACTACTACCCAATTTAGATTGACATGCCAATTTACAACCATAAAAGCACAAGGTTCCTTTCTGTTAATTTTGCTTTTCGTTTAGATTTACAGCCATTTGGTTTGGTTTGGTTTGGTTTTCTTGGTAGGCATTTTTAAGTACAACTTTTGGTACTTTTAGTACTAAAATGTTAGTCATTACGTTTTTAAATGTAATGTCCTTCAATAAAGTAATTAAAGTTGTTGTCCGTGAGACCCAAATACTTATTACTCAGTGTCCCTCCCAACTTGAAGATGTTTACTGACCTTTCCAGTCAAATTTTTCTGACTCCTGGGTGTAGCAGAGCAGTGCTTTGCCTGAGCAACTAGTTTGTTTTCATCCTATTGACATGGAATCAATAATTCATCATATTGTGCTTTCTCCCTTGATTTCCTAAAAGCTCAAGGCCAATTTATGGCCCACTTCCAGCGCACATGAAGGAAGCCTCACTAACGCAAACTCTGAACTCACCTCACCCCATGTTTGTTCTTTCTTTGTCTTCGTTTTCTCTTTTGCTCTATTTGCTCACTTGGTTGTATCATGTATTCTTTCACAGAGTGATTAAATAATTTTTGGAACCAAGCAGAATATAAACAAAAAAGTTAGACTCGGGCATTGCAAGAGTTCCCACTGAAACAAGGTTTTGCCTCATTATGCTCACCTCTTCCTTCCTGGTTTACAAAAATCATTCATTGTTTTTAACAGTGTTTTTTTTTTTTTTTTTTTTGCAGAGAAGATTCACCCACAGGTAACATCCGTTGCCAATCTTCCTCTTTTTTTCCTCCTCCAAAGTCCCAGTGCATGGTTGTAAATCCTAGTTGTAAGTCCTTCTAGTTCTTCTATGTGAGCTGTCACCACAGCATGGCAACTGACAGATGGCTGGTGTGGTTCTGCAACTGGGAGGTGAACCCAGGCCACCAAAGTCGTGAGAGCACTGAACTTTAACCACTAGGCCATCAGGGCTGGCTCCAAAAATCATTCTTAAAAGTAAAAATGTCCCTTAGTGAGTTCTTAGCTACCTGTCAAGGCATCAGCATCATTTGTTCAGTAACAGAAACTTGGAATTACCATTTGTTCCCATTAGTATCCCATGTACACAAAGTGTGTCACTGCCTTCCCAGAGGCTGATCAGAAATCTTTCTTCCATCTGCTGTTTGTTGACTGTTCAGTGCTGTGAAGGATTCCTAGGAAAGCTCTGGAGCCACAAACCTCCTTTCTCTCAATTGCAGCCTCAGTGATTAGGAAGGCACAAAATAAAAAGAAACAAACAAAATCCCACTGCAGAACGGTCCTATGGGGCAGCATTCACTCTTTCCCTACTTTCAGTGTTTAGCGGTTCTTGGCATTACCTGCCTCTTAGTAGCATGTTTCTTTATATTTGTACAGAAAAATCAGGCTTTCTCGCAATTCTGTTTATTTGGCTTTCTGTTCTTGATCAAGCAATACATTTTAAAAAGGTCTGTGTTCTTAGCTTAATATTATTCATTTAAGAGCATTTCAACCTGGATGTGAACTCCAAACATGGGGATATATGTGCACAGATGTTTTCAAGAGTACAAATGAGTGCATCCTTTTAAGGGAGCTCCTTCAGATCAGCGGTTCTCCCAGCAACGTAAAACTGTGGGACTGTGACTTTTCCCCAGGCTAGGCAGGAACAAGTGTCTTTGCAGTGACGCAGGAGGCTGGGCAGGAAGTGTCAGCTAAGTGTATTTGGTGACTCATATCCATCTGCTCTCCGGCTCGCTTGCAGTTTGCTCATTAGCATCAGTGCTGGGGGCTAATGGATGCTCAGTAGGAAGTAATTTTTCTTTGTAAATGTCTGGTGAAAAATGGAAATGAAAACCCAATGAGGGCTCTGCTCCTAACAAAGCTTTCCAAGGCTGACAGAGATCGTTTGGGGAGGTCTGGTTACAAGGTTCAGTGATGAATTTCATGTCTTAGGACTGATTACCTTCCTCCTGAAGATAGGCTTTCAATCACAAAAAGATAGTATGAAAAATAAGTAAAGCGAAGTTAAAGAGGTTATATTTATCTCTATTGTCTATCTGTGTGTTTCTTTTTTAAATTATTAGAGGGAAATTGAAAAATACCATGCATTCATTATGTATCCAAGCACCAAGTGTTTTGTTGGTAAATGTTTGACAACTGTCTCTGGGGAAAAAAGAAGAGGCCCTGGTTTCCACTGTTTCCTGATCTCCCTGGTGCAAATACCCTCCCCATGGCCAATTTCAAGCTGCAACATGTCACTCAATACAGAGGGGGAAAAATTTCGAACATTCAGTGCTCTTGTGAGCTGGTAAGCACCCTCTCAACACCACCAGCCCTCTCAACACAAATGGGGCTCATCTTTATGTAGAATGAAAAATCATCATCCTCTTTCACAGAGGCCCCCCCAAAAATCAAAGAGTGATTCTGTTTGGCTAAAGTCCACATATATATGTATTTGTATACTTTTTTCAAGTTCGTACTTTTTCTGCTCTCATTCCTGACTCACTCAGATCTCTTGGGGGTCCTCTAGTTGCCTAGGAGGAATATTTGAAAGGCTATAGAAATGGCCAATTCACTTAGATAAAAACTGGGGTGTCCTCTCATATTAGGAAGGTTATTTATTTATTATCACAAGACTCTCCCATTGTGGCACAAAACCATATAGAGTAGCTTATTGCCCATCATTGCAAGCTTTTTTAGATTTTTGTTTTTGTATCTAAATTTTTAATGCTTTTGATGGTAATTATTTTTATGGAAGTTATAAGAGGAGATGATAGAATTCTGGGAATATGTAGAGACTCTATATGTCTTTATTTACCTTTAGAAAGTGATGTGTAAATATTGCTACTTAAATGAATAAGATCTAACACCTGATCAATTTAATGTCACAGTTGTAGATCCATTATGTAGAAAACAAAATGGACTGTAGGTAAAGCACAACCAAACGATTCCATATTAAAACTCCAGAATGCATAGGACTTTAAGATAAAAGAGAAGGAAGAAGCAAGATTGTGAATCAGCCTGGCTTCATGGTCTTCAAGGCCTAGAACAGTGGGTCAGAGCTTGGGCCCTGGAGCCGGACTGCTTGGTCCTAATGGCAGCTCTCCCACCTGCTAGCTGTATGATCTTGGGAAGCTGCTCATTCTTTCTGTGCCAACCTTTCCTCCACTGGTAAGTGATGATCATAATAATAATACCTAACTCACTGGGCTATAAATAATATTAAATCTGTCAATATTTAATATGCCTACAGTGGATTGCTCTCAAGATGGTGGCGTAAGCAGACTCTGAACTCATCTCCTCCCATGAACACAACCAGATTACAACAATTTTTGGAAAAATTACCCTGGAGAGAAAATTGAAAACTATATAAAAAGAACCCCCACAGCAAGGGACAGTCCTGACTAAGGCGGAAGAGGCAGAAATTCCTGCTGGAGAGGAAAAAAGCCACCTTTGGGAGCAGCGGAGCTTCTCAGCTGGCCAGGCAGGAACCACCCTAAGGCACGCAGCCCTCCCTGGAGGAGTGAGGTCCGGAGCAGGGGCAATACTGCTATAAGCGTACTTCAGACTCAGCCCAACTGAGACAAGGGTCTTACTGTCTGGCTTTGCTGGCTAGTAACTTCAGCAAGGATACCCCTAGAAAAGCTATCAGCAGAAAGCTGAAAAGACCCGGGTCTTAAAGGGCCCACGCACAAACTCACTCATTGCAGCAACCTAAAATCACCAGAGAGACAGCTGACAGTCCTCTGGTGAAACAAGACTCACCTGGTGGGCTCTGGGGGCATCTTGGTGAGAGGAGTGACCTCTCTGGAGACTGAGACCTTGGTGGGGGTCATTGTTCTGAGCTGGTCCAGGCGTGCTGACACGGACCCTGGTGGGGGCCATTGAGGTTCATCCCTTGGCCTGTTAGCCCATGGGTCCGCCACACCCACTAGAGAACAGATTTAATCCAGTTCTGCCAGGGCAGACAACCGGCCCTAGCCACTGGCCCTACCTAACAGCAAGCCCTCAGGCTACTTTTCAGCCTGCATTGACTGGGTGCCTTGATCCTCTACAAGCAGGCAAGTGTGTCTGCCTCTGTGGGGCAGGGCCTTTGTGAGGACCAGGTGAACTGTGGTGGAGAGGTGGGGGCCTGTGCAGTGCAGCATCGGGGAATGCTCCAGGGGGTTGAGAAGTGTGCATGGATGGACCAGGACTGTGTTGACTGTGGTCCTGGTGGGGAGAGTGCCCCCCCAATGAGGCTTATCAGCTGCAGAAGACCTATTCGTCACAAATAGCCCCAAAAAGGATCAGCCCCACCTTCCAAAGCCTGAAACAATTGAGTGCCCCCATGCCTAGGGCCAGCCCCACTCAGCTGCACTCCTAAGAGAACTGACAACAGCCTCGTAGGCCTGAGGCCTATCACAACTGTAAGCCCCTGAGCCTAGCATCCAGCTACACTGGGTACCAACCCAATTAAGAGGAAAACTACAATAGAAGTGTGCTGATAGACTTTGTAGCCAATGGTGCTGAGGCTCCCCAACCTGGATTTACAAACAGCTGGCCAGGGAAGGAAAGACTAGACTCCCTGGGTACCTGCAATAGGAGCAACCCTGCCACAGCAGAAGGACACAAGTAGCCCACAAAGAGGTCACTCCTGGATCTTCTGGACTGGTGACAAGAGGGAAGCAAACTGCTGGGCCTCATAAGGCATCTCATACATAAGGCCACTTCTCCAAGATCAGGAGAAACAGCTGACTCACCTAATACATAGAAATAAGCACAGAGAAAGAGGCAAAATGAACAGACAATGGAATATTTTGCAAGCAAGGGAACAGGACAAAACCCCAGAAAAAGGACTAAATGAAACAGAAATAATTGACCTTCTCAAAAAAGAGTTCAAACAAAATATCATGAGGATGCTCACAGATATGGGGAGAAGAATGGATGAACACAGGGAGCACATCAGCAAGGAACTAGAAGATATAAAAAGAAACCAATCAGAAATGAAGAATACAATACTGGAAATGAGAAATTCACTAGAGGGACTCAATAGCAGAGTAGAGGAAGGAGAAGAACGGATCAGCGAGCTAGACGAAAGACTAGAGGAAATCACCCAAGCTGAACAGAAGAAAGGAAAAAGAGTTAGACAGAATGAGAACAGTGTAAGGGAATACTGGGACAATATCAAGTGTGCTAACATTCGGATTACAGGGGTGCCAGAAGGAGAAGAGAGAGACAAAGGGGCAGAAAATCTATTTGAAGAAATAATAGATGAAAATTTTCCTAACCTGAGGAAGGAAACAGACATCCAAGTTCAGGAAGCACAGAGAGCTCCAAACAAGATAAGCCCAAAGAGGCCCACACCAAGACAGATTATAATTAAAATGTCCAAAACTAAAGATAAAGAGAGAATCCTAAAAGCAGCAAGAGAAGGGCCACAAGTGACATATAAAGGGAAGACCATCAGGCTATCAGCGAACTTCTCAGCCGAGACCCTATAGGCGAGAAGAGAATGGCACAACGTATTTAAAGTGCTAAAAGGAAAAAAGCTACAGCCAAGAATACTTTATCCATCAAGGTTGTCATTCAGATTGGAAGGAGAGATAAAGAGCTTCCCAGACAAGCAAAAATTAAAGGAGTTTATCACCAAGAAATCAGTTCTGCAAGAAATGCTGAAGGGACTTATTTGAGTGGGAAAGCAACGACCACAAATAGACATAAAAAAATATATATCAAAAAATCAAAACAACAACAACAGAAACCAGGCAATAAAACCACTTGTAAAGGTAAAAATATACTAAAGGTAGTAGATCAACTACCTGTGAAGATAACGTGAAGGTTAAAAGACAAATGTACTAAAATCACCTATCTCAATGAATGATAAGAGGGTAATGGATAGACACACACTAAACAAGAGACTATATATGATTTGAAAAACATAAAATGTGGGAAGAGGGGAGTGAAAAAGTAGAGCTTTTAGAAAGAGGTCAAGCTAAGGAGTCTAGCAACTCAATATAGACTGTTATGTACATAGAATATTAAATAGGCTCCTCATGGTAATCACAAATCAGAAACCTATAATAAGCAAGCAAGAAAATAAGACAAAAGAAATCAAACATATTACTAAAGATAGCCATCAAACCACAAACATTGTTAAAATGTCCATACTTCCTAAAGCAATCTATAGATTCAACACAACCCCTATCAAAGTCCCAACAACATTTTTCACAGAAATAGAACAAAGAATCCTAAAATTTATATGGAACAATAAAAGACCCTGAATAGCCAAACAATTCCTGAGAAAAAAGAACAAAGCTGTAGGTATCACACTCCCTGATTTCAAAATATACTACAAAGCCATAGTAACCAAAACAGCATGGTACTGGCACAAAAACAGACACAGAGATCAATGGAACAGAATCGAGAGCCCAGAAATAAGCCCACACATTTATGGACAGCTAGTATTTGACAAAGGAGCCAAGAGCATACAATGGAGAAAGGAGAGTCTCTTCAACAAATGGTGTTGGGAAAACTGGACAGCCACATGCAAAAGAATGAAAGTAGACCATTCCCTTACACCATGCACAAAAATCAACTCTAAATGGATTAAAGACTTGAATGTAAGACCCGAAACCATAGAACTTTTAGAAGAAAACATAGGCAGTATGCTCTTCGACATCGGTCTTAGCAGCACATTTTCAAGTACCATGTCTGACCAGGCAAGGAAAACAAAAGAAAAAATGAACAAATGGAACTACATCAAACTAAAAATCTTGTGCACAGCAAAGGAAACCATCAACAAAATGAAAAGACAACCTAACAATTGGGAGAAGATATTTGCAAACCATATATCAGATAAGGGGTTAATATATATTATGATGTACATCCAAAAGCTATATACTGTTATAACCCAATGTTACTGCAATTAAAAAATAAATAAATTTATTTTATTTATTTATTTATTTTTTATTTTATTTATAAAATTGAAAAAAAATGCCTACAAAGGCATTTTATAAATAATACATAACTTTTTGCTAAATAAGTGTTTGCTAAATAAACATGAGAATTTTCAAAGACTAAGGAAAACAACTGGATAAAAGATCTAATCTAAACTGCTCAAGGGAGCTGACTTACAGAAGAAAGTGTAAGTTAGTCTAATAAATTACATGAGCACTCAATACCGCTCCTGCTTCCTCATCATGCAAATTAATGCTAATACAGCACACTGGATTGCAAGTAAAACACTTAGTCTTGGTGAAAGAAGCTACCTCTTTCTATTTCAATCTACCTGGAGAAATTTATTAAATGTGAACATTCAAATAGTCCAAAGGGCACCATTCTGATTATCACAAAGACATTCGTAGAGCCATGGAACACTTCCATCTCCACAGTGTTTAATGGCAGTGGCAGGGGTAGAGAGAGGGTATGGATCAAGACTCCTAAGGAGTTCTGAGGTATTACTAGTCATACCTGAAATGTCACTGTAAGTATTTCATGGAGCTATGAATCACAGCTCCTGTCAAATATCAGAGTCCTTGAGTTGGATTTAAGTCAAGCATTCTTTCCACTCTATGAACCCTCAGTGATGATAATGAAGTGCGTCAGTGTTAGTCTTGCGCATCAATGCATCAAAAGAAGAGACAGGCCTATGTCTTCTATGGTGTTTGACCTTTATAATCCTCACCTGCTCTCTTTTGGTTCCTCCTAATCTTCTCTTACTGCCCACCTCCCCATAAGTTTCAAATCTTCCTTTCCTGAACCAAAAAAATGGAGCTTGTCTCTACCAACTTTCACAGAAGCCTGTTCACTGCAATCACTGATAAGATTTAAAAATATATGTATATTGATAATGTCTGAGTCAGAATTTCTTTCCAGATAACACATTTTAGAAGGACGCTTGTGGAAATATAGTCTCATAATGATTCTAACCATGGGCATTTCAGGCATGTGGCAGACTAGCAAAAGGACTAAGGGGAATCATTTTGAGCAAGTAGGTATTTCCAAAGAAAATGTGTTTTCCAATTTCTTCTTGAACTACACTACGTAAGTGGTCACTTTCTCTACCTGAAAGGATTTTCTCCCATATTAAGACTCCCAAAAGTATTCAACATTTCCCCTAGTTCATCTGGTTTTACTGGTCATTTAGATTTTTCACATTTACAAGAGTTAAATACATATTTTTACAATTTATTTGCTTTTTATTTTTTAATATCTAATAGGGCAAATGAAAATTAGATATCTGACTTTTAAGCCACATTGGATAACAAAACAGAACTTCTGAAAAACAGCTGAGAAATAGATACTTCTTGTATTCTTTAGACACACGTATTTTTAAATGAAACAATAATTAAATCATACATGCACCATTTTCATGATCATCTCAAAAAGTCACTTCAGCATAAGATGGTACCACAAAATAGCGAGTAGTCATTATTTGAGTGCTGGATATGTATCCTTTATCTCACATGTGTCATCTCATATGACCACCCAACAAGCAACGGAAGTTAAGTTTTCCTGGCTGCAGACATTGATGTTTCCTACGGATTACCTATTCCCACCTTCTTCCTTACTAGCAAAACTCGAATTTTATTCAGAATGTCAACACATTCAGCAAAAATATAATGTCTTAGATTCCTTTGTAGCTGGGAGTAACTTTGTGTCACAGCTCTAGCCAATGAGGTGGAAATGGAAGTCTATTGGGTTAGTGAGGCTTTTTTCCCTCATAAAAATTCACCTGGCATGCCCCTTTTGAACTCTACCCTTCCCTCCTTCTTGCCTAGAGTATGAATATTATGCTTGGTGTGCACTCGTAAAGACAAAAACTATACACTAAGGATGGTGGAGCACACAGGTAGAAGCAGCCCAGAATAATGAGAACAGGAGGGAGCAGACATACCAACTCTGAACTGCCGTTTTCCGGACTCTTCAATAAAAGAGAAAAGCAAATCCTTTGTTTATTCAAGCCATTGTAGTCAGAGTTCTGTTACATGTAGCCAAATACAATAACTTCTATACCACTTTTTACATATAAGAAAATATAAGCTTGGGAGTTCTGGTCCAGGATGATAACCTAGGAGGCTCCTGAACTCTCCTCCTCCCACAAACACATTGAATCTATAGCTACACATGGAACAATTTCCTCTGACAGAAATCCAGAAACTAACTGAATGACTCCTATACACTGGGTGAATAAGAAAAAAAAAACACATCAAAATGAGTATAAAAAGCTGAGACACACTCTTGTCAGAAACCCCATCCCCAATACAACAACATACAATTGGGAGGAAACTGACAACTCCCAGCTTCCGCCTGAGGAGTGAAAAGTTTGGACCCAATATCTAGCACCTCAACTTTTAAGACTTCCACCTGACAGGTCCCCAAAACACCTAACTCTGAAAGCCAATGGGATTTGCATCCATGAGCCCCACAAGACTATAGCAAACAAAGAAACAGTTCTCAATAGTCTCTAAAGGACGTCATGGCTATCCCCCTGGGGCTTAGTACAAAGGGAGCAGAACAAAATGCCCACCTCCCAGTCTTTCCCTGACAAGGGTTTCTCTGCCTACTATATAAGCTGCTGCCTGAAGGTGAGGCTTCTAGTTTAGCACACATCGAGGGGCTGATTGCAATCCTCCCCAGAGACTGAAGGGGCTAGCAGAAGCCCCCTCTGCAATCCCTCTGCCCTATTCCATGCCTCCAATATCACCCTGAAAAGAGCTGTGCATATGTCTGGTGCTCCAGCTTCTGTGGCTGCCACCCAGAGGATGCACCCCTTGATCATCTGGCTCTGATGGCCAGTGGGGCTTGTGTTTGTGGGTCCTATAGAACTGTAGCAAACAAAAAGAAGAGTTCTTAACTGGCTATCCCCCCAGGGCTCAGTGCAGAGGGAGCACACAGAAATGCGCAGCTCTCAGACTATCTTTCCCTGAAAGAGGCCTCCTTGCATACTTCAAAAGCTGTTGCCTGAGTATCTGGCTTCCCATCAGCCTGCATCTAGGTGCTGACTGAGATCCTCTCCTTTGGGACACAGACATGTCTTGGCACACCCTCAACTACTGGGAGCCACTAAGAACAACAAAGGTGCCTGGACAATCACAAAGGTTTGAGAGACAACCAAGAGCATAGACCAGGCTGAACAATAAGGTTTGTCTCCTACATTAGACCATTCTGTCAAGACTGGGAGAAGTGGCGTGACTGTTTTATATAATGCACAGAAACTAACACAGAGAGTCAAGGAAAATGATGAAACATAGGAATATGTTCCAAACAAAAGAACAAGATAAAACAGACCTTAATGAAATGAAGATAAGTGATTTACCCGATAAAGATTCAAAATGATTGTCATAAAGATGGACACCAAGGTCAGGAGAACAATGCATGAAGAAAGTGAGAATTTCAACAAATAGGTAGAAAATATAAGAAAGTACCAAACAGAAAACACAGAGATGAAGATTACAATAACTGAACTGAAAAATTCAATAGAGGGGTTCAACAACAGACTAGAGGAAGTAGAAGAAGAAATCAACAAACTTGAAGACAGGTTGGTGGAATTCATCCAATCAGAGGAACAAAAAAAAAAACCAATTGAAAAATAAAATACAAGTTTGGACACAGTAAGCTGCAAAGCCATAGTCACAGAGCTCCAAGATTTGCACTCAGTTTTCTTTCATGCAGAGCCCATGCTCTTTCCACTCTTCCATACTGCTTTTATAGACAGGGGAACATTCCATGTTAGCTCTGGAAAAGACCTTATGGGGTATCCAACCAAAATCTTCATTTCAACCATGAAGAACCCGAGGCCCAGAATAGTTAAATAATGTATCCTAAAGTGTGATCAAGAACAAAATAAAACAGTCCAGTGCTCTCATCACTCAGAAATCACAGGGGGAAAGCAAAATGGAAAATTAACTTGAAGCCAAAATCAAATGCCTTTGATTCAGGAAAAAGAAAGTGAGATTAAGAATTCTGAAGAACATAAGAAAAAAAAATACAAGTTTATTACAACAGATTGTGTTGGCAGTGGTGAGGCGTGGTGTTGCAAGAAGCAGATATTTTGGTATCACAGAGGAAGATGTGAGGATTTCCAGGAAACAGAAAAGCTGCAGCTGAGGAGCATAGCCTTTGAATGACCCAGCAGTGGGTCTTATCAGGAAGGCTCTGTGATGACTTTCACTTGTATATTCTTACACCAAGCAAGGCCAAACAAAAATTAGCTTCTAAAATTTAGAAGTCAGCATTTATGATGTATCTTTTGAATATGTCCATAGTTCAAGGCCCCATTCTTGCTTCACAACCATATCACTATACATATCATGTGAAACAAAGCAGGTATGTAAGTAATGTACACAATAATACACACACATATGCTATATAGAGGTAGACATAGGAAAAAATTGAAAACAATACATCAAAATATCAATGGTTATTTCAAAGGTAGGACACGACAGATTTTTTTAATTAGTCTCATTGCTTTTCTATATTTCCTAAATTTCTACACTGAATATATACTACATTTATAATAGAAGAGTAAAAAAACATTTAAAAATCCATTTGAAGACTATATAGTACTATAGTTACAACACAAACAAACAAATAGTACTTGGGACTTTCAAATATATTTTCACATTAAATATCAATTTAATTCTTACAATCAACTAATACATAAGACGTTCCAATACAACCATTCAACAATCAGTTATGTTACATTTGCTCACCACCAGTTTTGATGGTAGAAGGAATGAAAAATGTATAAGATGTGGTAAAAGATGCTTCTTAAAAAATCAGATCTTGAGCCAGCCCTGATTGCCTAGTGGTTGAAGTTTGGCGCACTCACCACTTTGGCAGCCTGGGTTTAGTTCCTGGCGGCAGAAGGACACCACTTGTCTGTCAGCAGCCAGGTTGTGGCAGCAGCTCACATACAAGAACTAAAAGGACTTACAACTAGAATGTACAACTATGCGCTAGGGCTTTGGGGAGGGAAAAAATCAGATCACTATTATTTTGTTTAGTTTTCCAAGACTGTGAGCTAAATTACAACCCTATGCTATATTTGAAAATATAAATTCCACACCAAAATTTAATAAGCCACTTACTCTCGCTAAAATGAAAGCTGGCTTAACTCATCAATGTAATTATTAAGCATTAAAATCATTTATTGGTAGTTGTTTGTTTTAGAAAAATGCATTTAAACTTAAAATCTCTAACCTAATGTTGAGGAGGAAGTGATCATGGTATATCTTAAAAAGAATGTTGTCTCAAAATGTTAAAGAAATCTTTTCATGCAAATAGTTTTGAATGTCTATTTTGAAAAATCGTTACTATTGAAAAAATAACTAGGTAAAAAGTGCAAATATTATTTAAACAAAAAATTTACATTCAATTCATAGATTCACAGATTCAGAAATATTTTACTTTCAACAAAGTGACATTAAAAAATAGGGAAAAGACAATAAAACAAACTTTTTAAAACTTTTTAAATATTGATACAAGGAAAAGTACACCCTATAGACATTTGTCGTTTTGGATTGCCCAGATCTCCTCGTATTTGAGGAAATCCCAAACTGACTAAAGAGGCCAAAGGAAGTAAGATATTTCCTTTCTCAACCCCTGGGCTTGACAAGTCAGACACTGAAACCAGGCACTTTGCTGCAAGTGACTCACAGCCTGGACAGCCTGCATTATTTGTAGTGCCTGGTGCTTGAATTGAAAGTTCTGTACCATGACAGAGAGTTTCCCTGGGGAGCAGGTTCCAGAGGTGGCTGCAATAATTGGCTATTGGTGATGGCACCAGCATTGGTGTCATAGACAGGCTACGCCTATGGCCACAGCTTGGCTGGTTTTGTGTGCATTTGTTCCTGCCCATTTTCTAAGTCTAGTTCTTCAGGGTTGCCACCAATGTTGTGAACTACTCAACGAATACTATTTTCCTTTTAAGAAAATGCTCGTGCATTTTAACTGGCCTGATCAAGACTGAACCCTTGACCATGAGATATATATGACCATATAACCCAAATTGTATCAGGTTAGGCAAAATCTTTGGATGGAGTGGAAGAGGTTCTAAGCAAAAAATATGTATGTTGATTGGGGCAGCCAACAGAGTTGACTTTGGTGAATATTTGTCATTTTGGAAGTCCAGCAAGCAACAACCTTTTTATCTGGTGTCAGTTCTAAAACAAGTGAGGATCAAGGCCTCAGCTCCCAAAAAATGAAGCCGAACAAGCTTCCTTCAGATTCCAGACAACTAGCACATAAAGCTCAGCCAATCAGATAGCACTTGGAATATGGAGGTCATGACCTGAAGCCTCATAAAAAGTCATAGATTACTTATTATGAGTTTGGCAGAGTTGAAAGTACATCCACAGGGCAGAAAGAATCCAGGAATAGCAGAGTTGAGTCATGGCAGCTGCTCTTCAATGCAACAGCACAAGGGCAGTGGTCTGAGCATTGCCATGGAAGGATCTTGAGTGTTACTGGCCTCCTTTGGTGCCTGCCTGGTGCTCCAGCGTCCCATTGCTTTCATGAGCAACCAAATTTACTCCCAACAAAATTCCTTTTCCATCTTATTTAGACAGCTATTTCTATTACTCACAGCCAAATACCCTGATTGTTAAAGAGCCAAAGACCCAAAACTCTAAAATTTAGGAAGTGTATTTTTCATAAATGTTAAGTTTGTGAGTGTTAGAGGCAACATATAATATTGTGGAATTATAGTTTTGCAGTCAGACAATCCAGGGTTGGGATCTCTTCTCTTACCTTTGCTAGATGCATGACCGTAAATGTGTTTCTTAACTTTGCTGTACCTCACTTCCTTAATCTGTAAAATGACAATAATACTGCTTGTCTTAGATCAGACACCACGTGTCATATAGATACGGTGAGGCCCTGATGTAACAAATGCTTCCTTACTCCTCTCCCCTAAGCACAATGACCTTCTTTGTTTTTTTCTTAACTTTCATCAGATGCTTATCCTTTACTTTTTGTCAGATCACTTACCCATTTAGTGTTTTTTCCCTCCTTCACACTCCTTCACCTGGGGTCCTCTTCCCTCTCTTCATCCCCTGTTTAACTCTTACTCTCAGCTCTCAGCTCAGTGTTCACTTTTTAGTAAGATTTCTATGATTTTTCCCAGACCAAATCAAATCTATCTATTTATATATTGACTTACAGCATTAAATTCCTCTTATGCATGGAGCTTAATTATTCTTTCATTTAACAAGCATCTAATATATGCCAAACATTATTCTGGAGGTGTAGTGGTAAACAAAATAATTAAGATAGCTGCTTCTACATATCACACATTCTGAAGGGTGATAGGCCATAAATATGTAAACAAATTTCACCCAGGAATAAATGGTATAAAAAATTTAAAAGTAAATGAGATTAAGAGTGAGCAGATCTTTAGTTGGAATAGCCAGCAAGTGCTTATCTTAGAAGTGACATTTGAGCTGAGACAAGAATAATAGAGAAAGAATGGGAAGTTCTAAAGGAATAACATTTCAGGGAAGGGGACTAAAACATACAAAGAGTCTGAGGCAGGAACGAGCCTGGCAAGTTCAAGGATCTCAAAGAAACCTAGTGTGACTGGAATGTAGTGAACAAGGAGAGTAGTTTGAGAGAAAGTCAGAGAAAGAGAAAGTAGAACACCACTGTCCAACAGAAATATAATGTGAGCCGAAACTTTTGGCTACATTTGTAATTTTAAATGTCCTAGTAGTCACATTTTTAAAAAGTAAAAAGCAGGTGAAATTAATATAATACATTTCCACTATAATTCCAAAATATTACCCTTCCAGTCCGCAACCACTATTTGAAAAATTATTAATAACATATTTCACATTCTTCTTTCCTTACTAAGATTTTAAATCTCTTGCAGATTTTATATATCCAACGTATCTCATTTTGGACTAGCCTTATTCCAAGCGCTCAATAGCCACATGTGGCTAGTAGCTACCATATTGGACAGCACAGTAGTAGATCAGTTGACCGTCTAAGTCATTGTAAGGTTTGGAATTTAGTCTAAAGAGAGTGATAACCCATTGGATGGTTTTCAATGAGAAGATAATATAATGTGAATTATCTACTGGTAATTTATGGAGTCTTTTTTTCTAACATTCAAACGTAGTAAAAAATATGCTAGAATATTTTGGTATGATATGTGAACCTAACATTTTTGCCCCAGAATATAATCAATGATACTATGTCACTTATTGACAACAATAGAGTATATATAAAAAGCAACCAATTCTCACCATCCCCACCACTTCGTCCTGGTTCAATCCACCATCACCTTGTGTCTCGATCAGAGACATTCCGTCCTGTTCTTCTCTTGCCCATCTGCAGTCTGTTCTCAACTCAGCAGCCAGAATGATCTTACTAAAACCTAAATCATACAACAAAGTCCTCAATGGCTCCCCACCTGCCTCCCTATATGTCTCACTGAGGCCTGACCTGCCTTGGCTTCCCGTTACATCTGGGACTTCACCTCATACTGGTTGCCACTTCGCTCACTCTTCCTCGGCCTCTCTGGCCTTCTTGACATTCTGAGAACATACCAGGCATCCTCCTACCTCAGGACCTGTTCTTCTTGCCCTGTCCTCTTCCTCTCATTTCCCCTAGAAATATGACTTTTGCCCTCACCTCCTTCTGTTCTTTGCTCAAATGTCACATTTTCAGTGGAGCCTTACCTACCACCTTAATTAAAATTGCACCCATATATCCCACCACCCTCCATATCATGACCTCTTGCTTTGTTTTTCCCCTTAGTACCTATCATCATCTGACATCTTCTAATTTTTACCATTTGTTTATTTGTTTATGGACTCTTTCCTCTCATAGGAACATAAGCTCAGTGAGGCCAGGGGTTTTTGTAGTCTTTTCATCTCTATATCCTCAGTGCCTGCAAAATTGCCTGGCACATAGATGCACTCAATAAATATTTGTTTAATAAATTATGGTTTGGTCAATGTCCATCATCCCCACTATATTCTAAGCCTCCATGAGGAAAGGACTGGTGCTCTTTTCGCTCACAATTGTATCTCCAGGGACTAGTGTCCAATAAATATATATTCATTTTGTAGAAATTCAATGAATATGTATTAAACAAATAAATATACTCATTCCCCTATATTAGATAGTATTACAAATAAAAGAATAGTTCTTTCCTGATAGTTGGACAAGATGACAATGTAAGAGCAATAGTTTGTAAACAGGAATTAAATGGGCTATAATTTATCTCACCTCAAAGATGCTGGTGGTTTGTTTATGGGGGCTGTTTATTACTTTGGCTAGAAAGGAATAAAAGAATCTAAAAAATATTAACCTGAGGTTCTTTTATTTTTCTCCAATTATGACAGCATATTTCAAGTGCATGAAAATGAACCTCATATGGTAGATCATGATCGTTCACTTCTGATGGAAAGAATTTAAGAAACAGGAAGATGTGAACACCTCAAGCAAAAATGCTCAAGTAGCTGACTATCAACCATTCCTCTCCAGATAAGTGAATGTATTTTTCTTTGTAAAACTGAGGATATCAGTATAGTTTCTTTTCTATTTTCACCTAATTCTGTCGTATTTCTTACTGTTTAATTTGCTAAAATACAGTTAAAACAATTTTACAAAGGGGATTCAAATTGTATATGATTCACAGCATTTTGTCACATAATGAATTTTTCAGGAGAACTGAAAACAATCAAAGATTTGATAATGTGCCCATGTACATTGGGTAATTTTTTCCAAGTGTGAGGAGGAATTTGCACTTTTCCACTCACACTGTACTTTGCTTTCAGTTAAAAATATGCATCAGCAAGAAGAGAGGCTGAGGTTAATGGTGCAAACATCACTAAATCAACTGGCCCACAGAGGAACTGAGTCTGTAAACGTGACTTCATTCACACGGCGCTTTCATCAACTGAATTCAGCAACCACAGTTAATTAAAGATCTAAACTGCTATACCACTCACACACTTCTAACCTACAAGTCAATCTATTCTCGTTTCGGCATCATTGAACCACTTTGCTTTAGGGATGAGCTTAATCAACAAGTCAATACCATAAAACAGCCATAAAAAATTATGTCATATAGTTTTCCTTACTGTTTTACTCTTCAGATCGAGTACTCTAAGAAAATAATTGCCTTTGCAAATTGACAATTTCATGAATGATAGGAACATCAAAATTAACGCAAACTGTAACACGATCTGATTGGCTTGAAGAAGCAGCGTAGTGTGATAGTCAGAAAGACAAACTGGCATCCAGACCCTTGAGAATTCAACTCCTGCCTCTGCCTCTTACTGTGTATGACCCTTGGGAAACTTGGCTTCTCTTAGCCATAATTTCCTTATCTAACAAAATGGAGTAATAATATTACTACAAGAATTAAATGGCCTAATGGACGTTAAATGCCTGACATACAGTAACCAGTCAATGCATTTTATTATTATAGACATATTCCTTGGTAGTTGTTTCAAGGACAGATTAAATAAATCAAGAATGGAGGAAAGGAAGTTAGCAAGGGGGTTATTGCAATAATCCTGGTCTCAAAAACAGATTTGAGAGGCACTGAGGAGGCAGAATCGATAGTTGGCTGCATGTGGTGGCAGGGAGTGGTGGAAGTGGTGTAATGCAGAGAAGGGGTGACTAAGTCAGGAGAGTCTCGAGTGGCTTTCATGACGAGGATATTCTACAAAGTTCTGCAAGAGGGAGAGGTAAGAAAGCCAGCAAAAGTTACAGGAAGTACTGTCTTTATGCGAAAATCCAGTGTTCCCAGACTCTGGGCTCTGAATCCCTGGGAACTAGATTTATTGTAAGAGATATGTAAATCTACATGAACTCCCAAGCTATCCTTGTAAATAAAATAAATACTATTCCCTTCATATATTTTACCACTATTTTTTAATTCATGTCAATGTTGTAGTGCTTAATAAATTACAATTTCTTGCACCGATGTTTCTAAAGTGTAACTTTTTGTTATTATTTATACTTTTTAATTGTCAAATATCATCCCACATTTTGGTAAATGGGCCAGAATATAACTCTCTCTTCATTTTCTTTAAGAAGAATCTTTGTCCTTGACAATAATGATAATTATGCCTATCCAGTTCTTGGTAACCACCTTCCAATTTCAAAAATTTTCTGATTACTTGAGATTTAATAAATGCAACCAAAATGGGGAGAAATTGAGAAAGAAGCCATGGAATATTCTGCTGTATTCAAACAATGTCATACTTGTTTGGTAATTGTTTTTATTTGTATCAGTTATTTCAGTTATAGTGACTGGTTCCATAAATATTTGTACATAGCTGGGCATAATTCTGCAGAGCTTATTTGCCTATTAAAAGCTCTACTCAAGCCAAAGAACATCCAACAAATGTTTAAGTGGCAATTCCTTCAGGTGATTATAGTAGAATATATATTTCCCTGTGAAAGGACTTAGCTTGATAGGTTAAAAGGAAACTAACATTAATCCAGAAGCAGAGGGAAATGCTAAATAGACAGATGAGTTGCAAACACTGCCTGCCTGCTGTTTTGATACACCAAGGACACTAGTCATAGGATCTGCATTTTCAGTTAGGTTGTACACAGCAAAGAAAAGTTAGTATTATCCAAGTCAGTAAGGATATGGGGAAATAATTGCTACCAGCTCGTCTTTCACCACCAACCCTTTTCACAGCCTACTTAATAGCTCTCCAAAAAAGAATTTGAGTAAGAAAAAAATATTCAACAATTATTTGAATAGGATGACAAGTTTACTTATTTTATTTTATTTTTCCCTGGAAGCCCAAAACAAGAGTATTTCTAACCTCATTAAGTCAGTTACAGTGTGCATTCCGCTACCCTACCCACTCCATCACTACCACCACCCATCGCCACTAACAACCTACACATACACACACACACACACACACACACACACTTTTTTGTTTAGAAATATTTTGGTGGCGTTTAATATATAGAAGAAATTTTTACCACATGGTACGCATTGTTAGCTCTATAGCTGTGCTTTTCAAAACCAAACAACAGTTGTGGACTTTTGTTCTTGGTGAAAATAGCAGAGGTGAATTTGAGAAAAGATCTGACTACTCCACCAAAGGTGTAAGAGGTCCCAAAGTTAGCAGAAAACTGAGTTAGAGGACTAAGAGTCAGGAGGCCAGGCTTAAAACCAGCTCAGCTACAACTGCTGTCTAACCTGAGGCCAGTCGCTCTGGTAATCCAGGCCTCTGATTACTGGCGCAAAACGGGAGGCTAACACTAGATGATACCTGTGGTCTCTTGAAGCTGTTGAATTCATTGCTTATCTGAGCTGCCTGTCCATTCATTGAAGGTTTCATACATTTTATATTCTCCCAACAAGAGACAGCCTGGCTCAGCACCATTCTGGTCCTAAGAAACTCACCTAAGGAATATAAATTTAGATCCTTTCTGCATTTGCCTAATAAGGAATCTAATTCAAATACTTACTTTGCCAAAAAGCTATGTGTGAAAAATACATATGAAAATGTGAGTAGAATGAGGCTATATGTATAGGCCGGATCAAAACTTCTAATGATTCAATAAAACCTGAAGTACCTGAAATGCTTACTAAAGCAATAACTACTAAAATGTGTTGCACAAAATGTTAAACGTGTTCCTGTTAAAAACAAAACAGGAGGGGTGGTTATTGTGGCCAAATTAGTTTGGGACTAAATGTATTCAATGGGTTAAGCAGATATTTTTTTTTTGCTGCAGAACCTCTGAGGATATAATATGAAGCTTTTCCCAAACTCACTGACCATGGAACCCTTCTTTCCCAGAGCATCTCATGCAATCACTGCTAAGAAAGCATATCCCGCCCTTTAGGATATCTGTCAAAATAAATTAGGGGAAAAATATGTTAACAAAACTAGTCAATCTGTTTTCTGATGTTCACTAATAATCGACATATCATCTTTAAGAGACATATCCAAATTTAATGTCTACTTGAGATTTTATTCAGCCAGGAATAAAATCATTTGTTTCAAATTGACATTTGTCAAATGTCTAAAGGGTTCTCAGAATCCCTGCTATGATATTCCAATACAAATATGTTATGTGTACCTTTCGAAAGTGGGCTTTGATATTTATGGACTGCAGAGCCAAATAGAAATGGGAGAAAAATGATTTTTAAAATGATCTATGTTTGTCTTCCATGGAATTTTTTCCATCTTTTTAAAAAGAAGTTCCTTGGCCAATTCTGGCGTCTCTCAGGAAACTACAAGCCAGGGTAAACCAGGAGCCTGCTATAACACTTCATTCTTATGCATCATTTAAAAGGCATGTACGCTTTGTGTGATTCCAATAACATTAGGCATACTGAGAACGGGGGTTATGTTAGGACCCCATAAATAATGCTTCACCCTGTCATTTAGGCTTGACGAACAAAGAAACCTTGTGGAAGGGAGAAGTCATATTTTAGAATAAGGTGTCCCACTTTGTGAATAAGTTGAAGAGGACTTCAAGCCTACAACCACAAAGATGAGTAAGAGTCTATAAAACAACACGCTTACTTTAAAAAGTTGAGATTGATTTTTTTGCAGACATGATGGTTGAGAGGGCTGTCCATGATCCATAAGTATATAAAGTACTAATATAAAAAAGTGCCCTCTCTCTCTAAGAACCAAACTAAAGTAAAAGGTTCAAAGTTAATATGATAAAGAGATTTTATTAGGGTATTCTGGGGATAGTAAATGTATCATTTTAAGCCTAAACAATACTCACCTGTGTCTGGTAGGGCTCTGAGGTGTACCTGCTAGGGAGTATGACAGAGGAGACTGAAACCCCTCCTGGGCAAAACTTGTGGAAAAAAGGACTTGAGGCACACATGTTTCGTTCAAGGATGATATGCCAGAATCAAAAGGAAGATATAACTATGAGAACAGTATCACGTCAGCCAGTCAGATTCCCCTCACCTCAGAGCTTGCAGATTCATGGTTGAAAATGAGAACATGGAAGCATCCACTAAATAACAAGTGAAGACAAGAACAGCTGGGACAGATACAGAGCACACAAGGCAACTGCACCATTGGGGCTGATCTTACCCTCACAGAAGGAGATATCGGTGGCTGATGCTCTGATAGATTCTTCAACACACTCAGCAATAGGCACTGGCAGCCTGGGCACAGACACTATTACTTCTAGAATCATCTCCATAGGGTGACATGGGTAGCAAAGCTGCTGTTTTTGACAACAGAGGTCAGTAGACGTACTATATGGAGTAAGGGTAAGAGAGAAAGAAGATAGAAGACAGGATGCCACCAGGAAGTCAAAAGGCTAAATTTGCTGATCACAGATGACATGCATCTTAAGAATGCTAGAACTATTTAGTAGACATGGAAGGGTGGTCTAGAGTTCTCACACAGTGAATAGGAGCAAGGCCAGAGAAATACCAGTTTGCAACAATCATAATATTCTATTTTTATCCCCATGCTGGTGTGGCCTGAGAATAAAGAATTGCTAAAGAAAGGATTGCATAATATTGAAACTGCTTGTATTGGAATAGAGTCCTGGCTGTCTGTGGTAGTCTTTGTAAAGAATGGAAAATCTCATTTAATTGAATTGGCTTAAGTTTGGTCTATTGTGAGAGGTTGTGAATTCAATAACCTGTTAAGGTCATCTCCCTATCACCACAAATGTCCTAATGAATACTGCATTTCTTTTCACCTATCACCACAAATGTCCTAATCAATACTGCATTTTTTCCCACCATATTCCCAAAGATCAGAGCACTTTGGCCCAGTCCTAGTTAAGTTTTATTATTCCCAAGCTATACATTCTAGAGTGTAAAAAAAAAAAAAATGCATTTAAAATAGCCATAATGATCATCTACTTGAGTATTTTTAAAATTAAATAATTTTTATAAAGATAGCTCATATTTTCATAGCATGCTAGGTATTTTCAAAGTCCTTCCATCTGATCGTGTTAACCTATAAGAAGAGGTAAGATATTTGGCAAATGAGGAAACGAACTTGTTGAACTGGCCAAGGACAAGCAACTACTGAGCAACAAAGCTGAGTCTAGCACAGACGTCTCTGGACTGCTCATCCCAGCCAGCTCACTGAACCATACCAGAGCGTCAACTCTCCAGCACCTTCTCCCAGTCTTTGAGTCACTTCCAAAAGCTCAAATGTTCTCTGTATCAACTCCACAAAAAAATCTAAAATTATGGGCTTCTTGAAGCTACATTACCAAGAAGCACCAGGCAGTTAAATCTTCCTAAGTGTGTAAATTCTTTTAAAGTAAAAGATCCTTTTTGACTTTGAGTTTTCAAATTTTGCTTTATTAGTGTCTTTAATGAAATGAATGCCAACATTGGTTTATTTGTTTCTCTTCTGAATGTTCTTACAAAACACTCAGTGGAGTGTCCTTCTCAAGCTGTAATGCTGTTCTTTCCATGAATTGCACAACCCCACAACCCAGCCAGAAGACAGACAAGGTATCTCCCGTAGAGGTCCAGTTACCCTGTGATTTTTGTCCCTCCAGCACAAGGAATGAACACATTCTAACAAAAACTAATTCATTACAGGATATAAAGAGACAACAGGGAAAAAGAAAAGACTTTCACAATAATCTGAAAAGTTTCTTTCTTCCTTGAGGAGGCAAATATTAAAGTTACTCTTTGTTGTTCATCAGTCATACAGACACACATACCTGCGCATACACAAATGTAACCAATCTACTTCTTCATAAAAATAATCTCATTAGCCTCAGTCAAGGGAATCTCCATATGACTTGTTTTTGAAGATCAACTCAACTAACTAAATCTAATATAATTCTACTTAAAGTCAAAAGTTACAAGAATGATGAAGATGCCCACCATGCCACGATATCTGGAAATTCCCCGATTTGGTGTTACATTTCATTGGTGTAAGAGTTTATATATTCCCAACACAAAAGAAACTACACAGATGTCATTATTTATAATTATCTTCTCCTTAAAAATGAAATGTGCTATAATGCTTCCTTTTCTGATATTCTTCAGCAGATGAATAAAATGATTCATATGAAACTCATATTAGCTTTGCATTATCACAATTTTTTCTCCTTTTTTGTTTCCTCACTTCCCTTGTGGCTATACTTTAATATAACTTTATTAAATTCAAGAGGTAGCTTTAGAAATAAGACCTTATACATCTAAGGAACCTCATTTTGAATTCATCCAAAGAATGCAAGAAATGGCATTCTGAAAGCTTTGCAGCGGATGCTATAAGCCACATACAAGTTTTTGGCCATCTCCATGATTACACTTGACAGAGTTGTCTGAACCAAAATGCCCAGGATAATGAAAATCTCTTTTGACCTATAATGTTTAAAAAGACATTTTATAAGGGAAAGTAGATCCCTATTACATATAGTATATGTACTATATATATATATATATATGAAAAATATATATACATCTCTCTATATATTTGTATACATATGTATATTTAGCAGCGTCTTTTTGGAGGGCCTTCTCTTTGTTATTTCCTGATCATAAAAAAAATACAATTTTATTTTGAACATAGTAAAACCTCCATTATAGAGTATGTGTGAAAATCTCTTGAAAGGTTTTAGATAACACAGAACATAGCAGACATTCATTAATATCATTTATCCTCAAAGCTAAAAAAGCTAGTTTTCTTATTCATTCAAAATCTCCTTGCCTTAGTTCCTGAGCTACTTAGGGTTTTAAAGGCCTAAAATTTTCATCCTGGGTTTTTACCTAGCAGCTTTCAAGGTTTTCATGGCACCCAAGACTGTAGAAAGAAATTCTACAAGTAGAATCCCTTAGAATTGACTTCACAGGCACATGGCAATTATACAGCAGAATTTCCGCCTTGGGATGAGGGGAAATATATGTTAAAAACATAGCCCAGCTCTAGAGAGCAACCATCAAAACAGATCCACAAGCAGAAAGGGGGACAATTAAATATCTCTTTTGCTCCCTCTGCTGGTTGGTTTCATAAAATAAAGAACGGGTTCTTTGATCTCTCTCCAGAAATGCTGATGCATTTTAATTTTCCCAGACAGTCAGAATTTGGGTGTTAAGACTTGTCTATTTGGTTTCCTATGATTGAGCTGTTGAGTCTTTGCTTGTCTAAATTACAAATGAGTGTGAAATATTAGATAGAGAGAGAGAGAGAGACCATGAAAATGGAAGTTCCATTAGATTAACAATCCAGAGGTTATTGAGCATGACAAAAATGAATATGACATCCTCATTTTAAAATAACATGATCTCAAAGAGGGCAAAAACATTTGTATATAAAATTACTTAAGAATAATTCAGTATATAATTAAGGACTAAACTGTGTCGTATTGACTACATGTTGTAGACTTCAGAAAGTGGAAAATTTTCATAAATAAGGGACAGAAGTTGGACTGAGACTCAAAAATGACTAATACAGAACACAAGCTAGAATGCAATAGGAGTGGTTATTGAAGGAGTAAGACACAGTATCACCAAGAATCCAATCTCTTGACTTCACTCCAACACAACCTTCTTCCTATACATATAATTGTAAATAATAGCAATAGCAACAACAGCATTCTCATACCTGACATAAAGAAAATATCTATATTCCAAATTAAAACATGTACATCCTCTCTCCAAAAGTGAATACGCACAATCACTCAGTTACCATAGCTATCTCTGAGAGATAGTCCTCCTCTATCTAGTTTAGTCAAGCCACTTTTGATACCCTGCTACCTATGAATCAAATAATAAAGTTAATAACTAATAATACACTCTCTATAAAATACTAGAGAATGACTAGAAGGGAGATACACTTGAGGCTACTACAGGGTCCTTCTTCAATGAGATTAATCTTTCCTTTCATTTAAGAAGCTCTGAGACTACGATCTGATTCAGGTTAGGGAGGTGTGGGAGAGATCATGAATTTCCAATATGGCGAGTCACTCAGGCCACTGCCAAATCCAGAGCGATTTTAAGTAGGATCTTGGTGGGATATTATCAATTTCAATTCTAGAATCCCCATAATCAATTAGCCACTTCCAAAGTACTGTGCATGGCAAACTTTATTATTATCACTCTCATCCTGCTGATTATTATGGAAATCACACCATGGTTCTTGGCTAATTAATTGCTGTTACTTGCCCTCAGTCAATATAGGATTCCAATGTATGTGCTGGCATCATCCCCACCTAGAGACGTCAGCTACTACAGTCTTTTTCAAGAATGATAAACCCACTCACCAATGAATTTCTTAATGCCTAGTGAAGGAAATGTTTTCTATATCACCTTGAGAAACAAAGTTGAGAGATACCAAATCTCCCTAAACTCTTCGGATTTATCTTTCTGCAAGACACCAATTTATTTCTGGCATTTTAACTTCACTTGGCACATTCCATTGATAAGGCCAGATTTGAGGCAATCAGTCAAATAATCAATGAGAACCATTTCCAGGTGATCGAGCTAATACATTGAATCTATTTATTTCTACATTTATTAATGCATTTGTTCATTCATTCAACAGATATTTATTCAATTTTCACTAGGTGTCTGACAGTATTCTAGGCACTGGAAATACAGCATTCGATAAAGCAAACAAAACTCCCTGGCTTCCTGGGGTCTATATTCAATGGGGAATGGGAGAAGACAAAAAACAAACAAATATTTTTAAATATATAGTACAATGGAAGAAGACTCTACAAAGAAACAAAGCATATTAAGGGAGATTGGGAGCACTGGAGTGTGTAATTTTAAGTAGGGGGATCAGATTAGGGTACTCTGACGAAACGACATTGAGTAAAGACTTGAAGGAGGTGAAGAGGTGAGAAACACAAATGTCTGAGAGAAGAGCATGCCAGGCAAAGGCCACAGCAAGTGCAAAGGCTCTGAGGCTAGTTTAAGAACAGAGAGGAGGCCAGTCGTTCCAGAACAGTGACCTAGTGGGAGAGCAATTGTTAGCATTATACTTTATTTATTTATTTGTTTATTTTATTTATTTATTTATTTTTTTTTTTGAGGAAGATTAGCCCTGAGCTAACATCCAACATCCGCGCCCATCTTCCTCTAATTTATATGTGGGACGCCTACCAGAGCATGGCTTTCTGAGTGGTGCCATGTCCGCACCCGGGATCCAAACCGGTGAACCCCAGGCTGCCAAAGCGGAACGTGTGAACTTAACTGCTGTGCCACCGGGCTGGCCCAGTATTATACTTTAGTTAAACTTCATAGTTGTGGAAATAAAGGTGAATATAAGTCCCATTTTCCTCACTCTCCCAACTTATTTACAGGTTTGTTAGTAAAATGTGCTAAAATTTATCATTTTATATTAGCAAACAAGTTCATGGCAACCAGTTTATCACTGGTTCTCTAAAGTATATGGGTTATGTTAACAGAAATAATTCAAAGCAGCTCCTTCTATCTTAGTCAACTCATAGCAAGTCTACCAATTATCTGTTCTGACTCGCCACAAGCTACAGGGGGATTATCATCGTGAGCTGAGTGTGTGTTATGAAGTAGGAATATAATGCTAAGGTTCAAGCAACCTGATCAAGGGCAATTTAGATTTCTTTTCCAATAAAGCAATAATCTTCAGAAAGCTTATGAAAAAGCCTAGCAACATCTTCCAATTTGTCAATAAACACATAGTTTTTTTAGTTTGGCTTTTCTATTTTTAACTGGCAGGCTCTAAAAACATCCATGTCATAGCTTTTGAATGAGGAAATTAATTATTGATTTGCCTGTAGGCAAATAACTTAATTAAAGCTGTCTATACCAATTGTCTGGTTAGTTTAAGAAAATGAATGTAGAAACTTGTTTCTCGTTTAAAAATTTTCTAATTCACCTCAGTTATCAAAACAGATTACATTTGTGGAAGCAATAAGTAGGTAACAGTATGGAATTAGCATACAGTAATAATTGATGGCACCAATAATTCCCTTTTTACAGAGGAAAGCCTCATTGAAAAACCCAGAGCTGCAACCTCATGTTAACGGATGATGTGACAAAGAAATCACTTTTTCAATAAAGTTTTTCTCAAGGTAAACTGCTGATTTAGGACCAATCATTTATACAGAGAGGTTAAATAAATCAAGAGAGAAATGGTGGAACTTTTAATACGCCATTTCAGTAGAAATGTTAATTTTCACTTCATGGTTTGAATCTAGTATACGTTTGCTATGTACTTGTCCCTATCGTCATATTAAATCATTTACAAGTGTAATCTGATGCCATTATTGTAACCATCCTATTGGGCAGATATTATTATCCCCATTTTACAGATGAGGAAACTGAGGCTTCCTGAGATCATACATGCAGGAAGTGGCAGAACCATGTGATCCTACTGGCCACATCCCGAGCTGCCCTGTCGCTCTGCCTCCTGGCAACAGGAGCTTCCCTGCGGGGCCCTCATCACCTTTCCACAATGTTTCCTACACTTTTTCTTCAGGTTACTATTGATTGAAGAAATCACATTCACAAGAGAAATCTACTCTGTCACGTTGCAAGCACCAAACTGGTCTATGCTGTATCAAGGAATTTAACAAAAAGAGAAGCAAACCAACAGTCACACTCAAGATTAAAACAGTGAAATTTCCTTCACAGACATGTTTGTTGTCAACAGAACAGGAAACACACACAGATTCACACAGGTATGAGGGAAGCAATCTTTTGCTTCAATACTGAAAAAAACATTTACGTATATATGTTCGTATACAAAATGTTATGAAATGTAATATGAATGGTTTGGCTACAACAAACAACCCAAGAGATTCTGTACAAATTTCTTGTGTTTATAGTTCACTGTATTGTTAATTCTATTGCAACTACTGCTATTCCTGAAAAGACTGTTCCTCAGTCTTCAAGTATTAATATTATTATCAATATTATTATTAAAATGTAGACATGATTTAGATATATTGTTTAAGTGACTACTGGATAATTAAATAACTTCCAAATAATATTCATACTGGTTAATTATTTTTAAAAGCCCCACCTTAATTAGCAAGTCATTAACATGTAATATGAATGCATTAAATAATTTCAAACTTCCCTAAGTCTTAGAAGTGTAATTTCACATAGTCCTACAATTTTCTTACGAGCCAAGGAAAACTGTTCTGGTAACTTCATCTCATTCTAGGGAAATTTTATCACTGAAAATTACACTTCTATAAAAGACAAACCACACAAAGAGTGTTCTATTCCTTTTATACATGGAAACCAGTTTCTGTCCAGAAAAAAAACCAAATGGAAAACCACCTTTTAGGTGAAAAATAACACATTAAAAAATCAATTTGCTCAAAAATTTTAATCTTTATGTTGTGTTTTTCCGTTCTCTCTTTATGAAATCTTAAACCAGACTGCAGAATAGGAGTTGCCTTTTGGTTTAGTTATCCTGTTTAGAACCTTCAAATTTCCCTCTTGGAAGAATAAGAGGCCCAAAATTAAGGGCAAAACATTATAAGTTTCCTCACAGAAGCTTGTCAGTGTCCCTCGGCTCTGTCTGTAAGGGAATCAGGATAAAAATAGACTAAACTGATGAATAAGGAAAAGGCACCTGGGGACCACCAGCTGCACATGAGCCAGGATTATACCTGTGCTAAAAAGCAAGCTCACTATTGTGCTCACAACAATGCCTCACATGTATTGAGCAGTGCACGTGTTTCTTCATTTAAGCTTCCTAACAAGCCTGAAAATTAGGCAGAGCAAGTATTTTCATCCCTATTTCCCCGTGAGAAAACTGAGGTTCAGGGTAATTCAAGTGACTTGCCTGCTATTACTGGCAGTACGAAGGCTCGAAGGCAGGTGTCTAAGTCCTGGTAGACTTCATGCCACTGCACTGGACATTTTCTATAAGGGAATAAATAAAACATAAACAGTTATGTCAAATAATCCTTTCTCTGTCAGAGTAATAGTATTGTACACCACACAGGCACAGGCCTATGTGACAGTAATGGTTAAACTAGCCCTAAAATTATAGAACTTCTAGAAGAAGGGGCCTGTGAGGGAGGAACAGTGAGGACTTACGTGAAATTCTGAAAATTTGCTATTAGGTGCATACTCAAAACACAATTGCGATGTCTTCCTGATGAACTGATGTTTTTATGAGTATAAAATGCTCCATTTCATTTCTGATCTCTCTTTATCTTCATCTATTTGCTCTGAAATATGTGTTGTCTGCTGGTAATACAGTCATACTAGGTTTCTAAGATTTATGTTAACATATCTTGTTTTTTCCATCCTTTTACTTTCAGTTTAGTTATGTCCTTATATTTAAGGTGTGTCTCTTGTAAATAGTGTGTGTTTGGATCTTATTTTGATATACAGTCATGTGCCAAACAACAGGGTTTCAGTCAATGACAGACCACATAAACAATAGTGGTCCCATAAAATTAGTACCATATGGCTTAGATATGTAGTGGGCTATACAATCTAGGTTTGTGTAAGTACACTCTATTATGTTCACACAGTAACAAAATCACCTAACAACTCATTTCTCAGAATGTATCTCCATCGTGAAGCAATACAGGACTGTACTATCTCTTTAATCTAACTTTCTCTGCCTTTTAACTTGGCCATTTAGTCTATTTACATTTAATGTAATTACTAATATAATTAGGTTTAAGTCTACCATCTTTCTATCTGTTTTATATTTGACCTATCAGGTTTTTTCTGATTAAATTTTTAGCTATATCTCTTTGTATTATTCTTTAGGTGGTTTCTGTCGTGATCATAATATGCATCCTTAACTTATCACAGGACACACTGAATTAACATTATATCAATTCGTAAATAATGTAGCAACCTTAAAACAATATGATTCCATTGCTTCATTCTTTCTTTTTGATATTGTCATACATTTTGCTTCTATATAACTCATAATACTTACAATACTTTTTAATTATATTTGCCTTAGTCAGTAGTTTTTTTAAATAACTATTTTATTTATTTTTGATTTTATATTTATAGGCATATTTATTCATTTATTTATTTATTTTAATTTTTAATTGCAGTAACGTTGGATTATAACATTGTATAACTTTCAGATGTACATCAAATATATTTCAAATTCTGTGCAGATTACACCATGTTCACCACCCCAAGACTAATTACAAGCCATCACCTCACATGTGCCTAATCATCCCTTTCACCCTCCTCCCTCCTGCCTTCCCCTCTGGTAACCACCAATCCAATCTCTGTCTCTATGTGTTTGTTTGTTGTAGTTTTTATCTTCTACTTATGAGTGAGATCATATGGGATTTGACTTTCTCCCTCTGACTTATTTCACTTAGCATAATACCCTCAAGGTCCATCCATGTTGTCACAAATGGCCAGATTTCATCATTTCTTATGGCTGAGTAGTATTCCATTGTGTATATATACCACATCTTCTTTATCCACTCGTCCTAGGTTGCTTCCAAGTCTTGGCTGTTGTGAATAATGCTGCAATGAACATAGGGGTGCATGTATCTTTATGAATTAGTGTTTTCAATCTCTTTGGATAAATACCCAGCAGAAGAATAGCTAGATCATATGGTAGATCTATTCTTAATTTTCTGAGGATACTCCGTACTGTTTTCTGTAGTGGCTGCACAAGTTTACTCTCCCACCAACAGTGTATGAGGTTTCCCTACTTTCCACATCCTCTCCAACACTTGTTGTTTCCTGTTTTGTTAATTATAGCCATTCTGACCAGAGTGAGATGATATCTCATTGTAGTTTTGATTTGCATTTCCCTGATAGTTAATGAAGTTGAACATGTTTTCATGTGTTTGTTGGCCATCCGTATATCTTCTTTAGAGAAATCTCTGTTCAGATCTTTTGCCCATTTTTTAATTGGATCATTGGTTTTTTTGTTATTGAGATGTATGAGTTCTTTGTATATGTTGGATATTAACCCCTTATCTGATATGTGGTTGGCAAATATCTTCTCCCAATTGTTAGGTTGTCTTTTCATCTTGTTGATGGTTTCCTTTGCTGTTCAGAAGATTTTTAGTTTGACATAGTCCCATTTGTTTATTTTTTCTTTTGTTTCCCTTGCCTGGTCTGACATGGTATTTGAAAATATGCTGCTAAGACTGATGTCAAAGAGTGTGCTGCCTATGTTTTCTTCCAGAAGTTTCATGGTTTCAGGTCTTATAAAGAACTATTTTAAATAGTCTTTTTTTATTTAGCATATATTTATCTTTTCCAGTATACTTTATTCATTCTTACAGATCTGACTTCCACCTGGGGCCATTTTTTTCTCAGCTTAAAGAACTTCTGTAGTATTACTTACAATACAGACTGCTGGTGATAGGTTCTTTCAGTTTTTGTATGTCTGAAAAAAAGTCTCAAGTTAACCCACATTTTTGAAGAATATTTTTTCTGAGTATATAATTTTAAGTTAATAGTGGGGTTTTTTCTTTTTTACCACTTTAAAGATGTCATGCCATGGTGTTTTGGCTTGCACTGTCTTTTATTACAAGTCATCTTCATTCTTATCATTGTTCACCTGAATGTGTTGTGTCTTTCCTCTGCCTACTTTTTGCTTTTTCTCTTTATCTTTGGTTTTCAGCAGGGCCACTATGATGTGTCTCTGTGTGGATTCTATGTATTTATCCTGCTTATGGTTCACTGAGCTTATTGAATCTGTGAAGTAATGCTTTTAAAAAATTTGCAAAATTTTTGGCCATTATTTCTGAAATATGTGTCCCACTTGTCTCTCTCTCTCTCTCCTCTTGTTCTGGAACTCTAATTTCATATATGACACCCTATTTGATCTTATGCCACAGGTCTGATGCTCTCTTCTGTTGTTTTTTAAATTCTTTTTTCTTTCTGCACTTCAGTTTGAATAATTTATACTGGTATGTTTTTTAGTTCATTAATTCTTTATTCTGCTCTGCCCAGTCTTCTTTTAAGCCCACTGAATATTTTTTCATTACACATATTGTAGCTTTCAGTAAAAAAATTTGCATTTGGTTCTATTTTTAACGTTTTCTTTTCTCTGTTGACATCCTTCATCTCTTCATCCATTTTGTCCACCTTTTCCTCTAAATTTTTAAGCATATTTAAAGTAGTTGTTTTAAAGTTTTTTTCTACTACTTCCAACATCTCTGAGTATGCTTGTGTTTTCAATTTTTATTATAAACCACATTTTCCTGCTTCTTTGCACATCTCGTAGTTTTTATTGTACATCAGTTATTGTGTATGAAACAATAGTTGAGACTAAAATAGGTGATATTTTCCACAGAAACAGCTCCTGTTTTCTTTGCCAGACGTCTGGAGCAAGGAGCTGATATCCTCAATCTAACAAGGAGTTTAACAGAGTTGGGGCTGGTTTTCTACTTCAGCTGGTTCTAGTTCACTTCTAGTTTCAAGTGTCTTAAGGGTAGAATCAAGCGTGGCTTTCCACAGGGGTTTGGGATCTAAGCACCTTATGACATCTCTTTTTCCATCCTAGCTCCTAGGTTCCCATACAGCTATTTATTCAGCAAAAGTCCTATAGAGGAGTATTGGAAGGTGGGATGGATGAGCTGTGTGTTTTCATCCAGATTCCAATCTGCCATGACATCACACTCAGAGTCACTAAATGTTCAATTAGATTCATCACTCTTTGATGACTTTAAAGAAAATACATTTCTTTTTAGTTTACTCAGTTTAATTTTCTCCTCATTGGTATGTCAAATGCTGTGACTTATCATGACCTCCTACATTCTAACTGGAAGGAAAACCACTAGTAAGAAATGTTAAGGACATTCAGCCAGGCCTGAGTCAATTGCAGAGGATTTACAACTTATGCTGAAATTGTTACATAGATAGGAGTACACATTTTTCCTTTTAAGTAGATTGATCGAACAAAGAGAAACCTAGGCTACACATGAGGAATATCTTACATGATGTTACCAAAAGAGGTCATAACTATTCTATTCTTAAAATTATGCAAAGAGAATAATCACTTTTGGTCTTGAATCTTCCAGATATTTCATTGTTTTGAAACAGGGATGGAAATGATGGTCACTTAAGGTCTTCTTCAGTCCCATGGTTCTAGAATTAATGAATCTATTCTCATTAAAAGCCATGCTACATAGTATATGAGTGGGAAGAAAGAGGTATCAAGAGAAGCAGAACAGAAAAGTGAAAGATGAGGAGAATTACTAATTACTTTTAAACAACAGAGGAGGAAAGAAATAGGATGTTAATAGTCACCATAATACACAATCTTTATGAACAGTTACCACCACAGGGAACTGTGTATGTTTTGCAAACATTATATTTACTTTACATGGTAAGAAATGAAGGTTTAAAGAAATTAAATAATGTGCCCAAAGTTACACAGACAGAAAGTGACTAAGTTAGACTTTGAAGCCTGTCTGATGCCAAAGTATGTGTTTTTACAACTGTAATATACTGCCTTCCCAAATCTTTGTTGAAGCCTAATAGATATCCTTAGCACTAGCAGTTGCAATCAATGGTGCAGATTTAGAAGGCGATGTTACACGTGATATCATTTCAGTAAAAGCAAAGATCCCAAGTGATGTCTAGTACATCTATTTATACTAGCTTTATAATATTAGATTACATTTTTGTATTTTGAAAAAATTATCCTCCTATTTAAGGCTTAGTAACAGTTGGTTTCATTATTTTTTTATTAATATCTAAAATTTTAAAAGGAAATGTTGATAGGTTGGTGTAAAGATGGTGGTATAGACAGATTCTGAACTCACCTCCTCTCATGAACACAACAAGTTTACAACTACTCTTAAAACAATTGCCCATGAAAGAGAACTGAAAACTGGATAAAAAGAACCCCTGCAACAAAGGATGGTCTTGACTGGTTAGAAGAAGCAGAAATTCCTTTCTAGAGAGAAAAAAAGCCAGCTTCACAAGCCATGGCACTGCACAGCTGTCCAAGAGCAAGCTTTAGGTATGCAGCCTTCCCTGGAGGAGTTGGGGGTCTGAGCAGGAGAGCATTATTGCTATAAACATCTTTCAACTCAGCACAATTGAGATGAGTGTCATAACATCTGGCTTTGCTGACTACTAACAACAATGAGGAATACTCCTAGAAAAGCTATCCAACCTAAGGGGAAAAATCTGACTCTTAAAGGGCCCATACACAAATTCACCTCTTTCAGAAAGCAACCTAAAATCACCAGAAGGAAGTATACAAAGTCTTTTGGTGAAAAGAAACTCGCCTGATAGGCTCTGGGTGTATCTCAGTGATAGATGAGACCTCTCCAGGGCCTGAGACATTGCTGGAAGTCATTATTGTGACCTAGTATAGGCATGCTGAAACAGAGGCTGGCAGACACCACTGGAGTTCTTCCCCCTGGCCAGTTAGCCCAGGGTCTGCCCCCCCCCCCACTAGAATGCCAGTTTAATCCAACTCAGCCAGGGCAGGCAGCATGCCCTAGAGACTGGCCCACCCAAAAGCAAGCCCTCAGGCAAGTCATGGGCCTGCAGAGGCTGGGTGCCTGTATCCTCTACAGCCAGGTGAGTGAGTCTGCCTCTGAAGGTCAGGGCATGTGAGAAGAGCAGGTGGAGTGTGTGGTGCATTGATGTAGTATGGGCCCTCTGCAGCGGCATGATTGGGTCTGCCTCAGGGGATCAGGGCTCATGAATGGAGCAGGACATGTTGATGGTGTGTGTGGCCTGTGGGTAGCCAGGCTTGCAGAAGACTTGTGCTTCTCAAATAGTCACGTAGGGGATTGGCCCCACCTTCCAAAGCCTGAAAGACTTGGGTGCTCCTGTGCCTAGGGCTCACTCCACTCAGCTGCAATCCTGAGAGAGCTGACAGGAACCTTACAAGCTGGAGGCCTACAGAAATTGTAAGCCCCTGATCCTAGCAACCAACTACACTGGGGCCTACTCACTTAACAGAAAAAAATGCAAGAGGAATGTGTTATTAGACCTTTCAGGCAACTGTACTTGGGCTCCCCATGCCCAATAACATACTGAAGGTTCTATGGCAGCAACATGTAGCTGAGCATTGCAACCAGCCAGGGGGTTGGCCTAGACTCTCTGGGCACCTGCAGGAAAAGTAACCCTGCCACAACAGAATGAAACACATAGCCCACACTTGGGAGACTCCTAAAGCATTTGGAACTGGTGATGAGAGGGAAGAACACCACTGGGCCTCATAAGGCATCTCTTTCATAAGACCAACTCTCCAAGATCAGGAGACGTAGCTGACTTACCTAATACATAGATATAAGCACAGAGAAAGAGGCAAAATGAGGAGGCAAAGGAATACATTCAAGCGAAGGAACAGGACAAAACCCCAGAAAAAGAACTAAATAAAAAAGAAATAAACAATCTACCTGACAAAGAGTTCAAACAAAAAGTCATAAGGATGCTCACAGATCTTGGGAGAGGAATGGATGAATTCAGTGAGAACTTCAACAAAGATTTGGAAAATATAAAAAAGAAACAATCATAAAAGAAGACTACAACACTGGAAATGAAAAATTCACTAGGGGGACTCAATAGCAGAGTAGATGATAAAGAAGAACAGATCAGTAAGCTGGATGAAAGACTAGAGGAAATCACCCAAGCTGAACAGATGAAAGAAAAAAGAATAGTCTAAGGGACCACTGGGACAACAAGTGCATTAACATTCATATTATAGGTTTCCCAGAAGGAGAAGAAAGAGACAAAGGGGCAAAGAATCTATTTGAAGGAATAATAGCTGAAAACTTTCCTAACCTAAGGAAGGAAACAGACATCAAGGTACAGGAAGCACAGAGAACACCAAACAAGATAAACCCAAAGAGGCTCAAACCAAGACACATTATAAATAAAATGTCAAGAATTAAAGAAAAAGAGAGAATCCTAAAAGCCATAATGGGCAACAAGTTACATACAAACGAAATCCCATAAGGCTATCAGCTGACTTCTCAGCAGAAACCTTATAAGCTAGAAGGGAGTAGCATGATATATTTAAAGTGCACAAAGGAAAGAACCTACAGCCAAGGATACCCTACTGCCAAGTTTACCATTTGGAATGGAAGGAGAGACAAAGAGTTTCTTAGACAAGCAAAAAGTAAAGGAGTTTATCACCAAGAAACCAGTTTAATTGGGAAAGAGAAGACCACAAGTAGGAATAAGAAAATTATCAAAAAAAAAGAAAAAAGAAAGAAAAAAGGCAATACAATCACTGATAAAGGCAAAAACAGTAAAGGTAGCAGGTCAACCACCTATGAAGAAAATATGAAGGTCAAAAACAAGAGTACTAAAATTACCTATTTCAATGGTAAGAGGGTGAAAGATACACACACACACACAAAGAGGTTAGATATGATATCAAAAACATAAAATGTGGGAGGAGAGGTGTAAAAGACTAGAGCTTTTAGAAAGAGGTCAAACTAAAGAAACCATAACCTAAATATAGATTGCTATATACACAGGTTATTATACAAGAACGCCATGGTAATCACAAATCAGAAACCTATAATAAATATACAAAAAAAATCAAGAGAAAGGAACGCAAACATAATACTAAAGAAAGCCATCAAACCACAAGGAAGATAGCAAGAGAAGAAGCAAGAAACAGAAAAGAACTACTAATGCACCCAGAAAAAAGAAACAAAATGGCAATAAGTACACACTTATCAATAGCTATGTTAAACGTCAATGGACTAAATGCTCCAAACAAAAGTCACAGGGTGGCTGCTTGGATAAAAAAACAAGACCCCTATATATGCAGCATACAAGAGACACACTTCTGACCTAAAGACAGTCATTCACAAACTGAAAGTGAAGGGATGGAAAAAGATACTCCATGCAAATGGCAAAGAAAAGAAAGCTGAGGTAGCAATACTTATATCAGACAAAATAGTCTTTAAAACAAAAACTGTAACAAGAGACAAAGAAGGGCACTACATAATGATAAAGGGAACAATCCAACAAGAGTTTGTTGCTCCAACTAGAAGCACCTAAATATATAAAGCAATTATTAACAGACATAAAAGGAGAAATAGACAGTAACACAATAATAATAGGGGACTTTAACACTCCACTTACACCAATGGATAGGTCATCCAAACAGAAGATCAACAAGGAAACATTGGCCTTAAATGACACATTAGACCAGATAGACTTAGTAGATATATAAGAACATTCCATCCAAAAACCACAGAATACACATTCTTTTCAAATGCATATGGAACAGTCTCCATGATTTATCACATATTAGGACACAAAACAAGTCTCAATAAATTAAGAAGATTGAAACAATTCCAAGTTTCTTTTCTGACCACAATGGTATGAAATTAGAAATCAACTACAGGAACAAAATCAGGAAGGTCACAAAAATGTGGAGATTAGACAAAATACTACTGATCAACAATTAGATCAATGAGGAAATCAAAGGAAAAATAAAAAAATACCTGGAGACAAATGAAAATGAAAATACAACATGCCAAAATCCATGGGATACAGCAAAAGCAGTTCTAAGAGGGAAGTTTATAGCAATAAAGGCCTACCTCAACAAACAAGAAACCTCTCAAATAAACAATCTATGAATGCACCTAAAGGAACTGGAAAAAGAAGAACAACCAAAACCCCAAATCAGCAGAAGGAAGGAAATAATAAAAATCAGAGCAGAAAAAAACGAAATAGAGACTAAAAAACAATAGACAAAATCAATGAAACCAAGAGCTGGTTCTTTGAAAAGATAAACAAAATTGAAAAACCTTTAGCTAGACTCACCAGGAAAAAGAGAGAAGGCTCAAATAAATAAAATCAGAAATGAAAGAGGAGAAATTACAATGGACACCTCAGAAATACAAAAGATTATAAGAGAATACCACAAAAAGCTATACACTACCAAATTGGATAATCTATAAGAAATGGATAAATTCTTAGAATCATACAACTTTCCAAAACTGAATCAAGAAGAAATAGAGAGAGGTCGGCCCGGGGGTGCAGCGGTTAAGTGCACATGTTCTGCTTCAGCTGCCCGGGGTTTGCCGGTTTGGATCCTGGCTGTAGACATGGCACCACTTGGCACGCCATGCTGTGGTAGGCGTCCCACATATAAAGTAGAGGAAGATGGGGACAAGATGTTAGCCCAGAGCCAGTCTTCCTCAGTATAAAGAGGAGGTTTGGCAGCAGTTAGCTCAGGGCTAATCTTCCTCAAAAAAAAAAAGAAGAAGAAGAAATAGAGAATTTGGATAGACCAATCACCAGTGAGGAGATCGAAACAGCAATCAAAAACCTCCCAAAAAATAAAAGTCCAGGACCAGATGGTTTCCCTGGTGAATTTTACCAAACATTCAAAGAAGACTTAATACCTATCGTTCTTAAACTATTCCAAAAAATTAAAGAGGAGGAGAAGCTTCCTAACTTATTCTATGAAGCCAGCATTACCCTGATACCAAAACCAGACAAGGACAACACCAAAAAAGAAAATTACAGGCCAATATCACTGATAAACATTGATGCAAAAATCCTCAACAAAATACTAGCAAATTGAATACAACAATAAGTTAAAAAGATCATCCACCACAATCAAGTAGAATTTATTCCAGGGATGCAGGGATAGTTCAACATCTGCAAATCAATCAATGTGATACATCACATTAACAAAATGAAGAATAAAAATCACATGGTCATCTCAATAGATGCAGAGAAAGAATTTGACAAGATACAGCATTCATTTATGATAAAAATTCTGAATAAAATGGGTGTAAAATGAAAGTACCTCAACATAATAAAGCCCACATATGACAAACTCACAGCTAATATCATCCTCAATGGACAAATACTGAAAGCTATCCTTCTGGGAACAGGAACCAGACAAGGATGCGCACTTTCACCACCCTTATTTAACATAGTATTGGAAGTCTCAGCCAGAGCAATCAGGCAAGAAAAAGAAATAAAAGGGATCCAAATTGGAATGGAAGAAGTGAAACTGTTACTATTTGCAGATGACATGATTTTATATATAGAAAACCCTAAAGAATCCACCAAAACACTTTTAGAAATAATAAATGAATACAGTGAAGTTGCATGATACAAAATCAACATACAAAAATCAGTTGTGTTTCTATACACTAAAATGAAGTAGCATAAAGAGAAATTAAGAATACAATTCCATTTAAAATTGCAACAAAAAGAATAAAATACGTAGGGGGCTGGCCCAGTGGTGCAGCAGTTCAGTTCACACATTCTGCTTCAGCAGCCCAGGCTTTGCCAGTTTGGATCCCAGGTGCAAACCTATGCACCACTTGTCAAGCAATGCGGTGGCAGGCGTCCTACATATAAAGTAGAGGAAGATGGGCATGGATGTTCACTCAGGGCCCATCTTCCTCAGGAAAAAAGAGAAGGATTGGCAGCAGATGTTAGCTCAGGGCTTATCTTCCTCCAAAAAAAAAAAAAAGACAAGAAAGAAACAATAAAATACCTAGGAATAAATTTAACCAAACAGATGAAATATCTGTACACTGAAAACTATAAAACATTGTTGAATGAAACTGAAGAAGAGGGTCTGACCCCATGGCCAAGTGGTTAAGTTGACATGCTCCACTTCAGCGGCCTGGGCTTTCACTGGTTCAGATCCTGGGTGCAGACATGGCACTGCTCATCAGGCCATGCTGAGGCGGCATCCCACATAGCATGACCAGAAGGACCTACAACTAGCATATAGAACCAGATACTGGGGGCTTTGGGGAGGAGAAGAAGAAGAAAAAAAGAGATTGGCATAGATGTTAGCTCAGGTGTCAATCTTTAAAAAAAAACGACAGAAAGAAATTGAAGAAGACACAAAGAAATGGAAAGATATTCCACATTCTTGGATTGGAAGAATTAACTTAGCTAAAGTGTCCATACTTTCTAAAGCAATCTACAGATTCAATACAATCTCAATAAAGTCTCAACAACATTTTTCACAGAAATGAACAAAGAATCCTAAAATTTATATGGAACAAGAAAAGACCCAGAATAGCCAAATGAATCCTGAGTAAAAAGAACAAAGCTAGAGGTATCACACTACCTGATTTCAAAATACACTACAAACCTATGGTAACGAAAACAGCACGGTACTGGCACAAAAACAGACACACAGATCAATGGAACAGAATCAAGAGCCCAGAAGTAAACCCATACATCTCTGGACAGCTAATTTTCAAGAAGGAGCCAAGAGCATACAGTGGAGAAAGGAAAGTCTCTTCAATAAACGGTGTTGGGAAAATTGGACAGCCACTTGCAAAAGAATGAAAGTAGACTATTATCTTACACCATACACAAAAATTAACTCAAAATGGACTAAAGACTTGAATGTAAGACCTGAAACCATGAAACTTCAAGAAGAAAACATAAGCAGTACACACTTCGACATCAGTCTTAGCAGCATATTTTCAAGTACCATGTCTGACCTGGCAAGGGAAACAATAGAAAAAATGAACAAATGCGACCACATCAGACTAAAAAGCTTCTGAACAGCAAAGGAAACCATCAACAAAATGAAAAGACAACCTAACAATTGGGAGAATATATTTGCAGACCATACATCTGATAAGGGGTTAATATCCAAAATATACAAAGAACTCACACATTCAACGACAATAAAGCTAATAACCCAATTAACAAATGGGCATAAGATCTGAAGAGACATTTCTCCACAGAAGATATACAGATGGTCAACAGGGACATGAAAAGATGTTCGATGTCATCAACTATCAGGAATTGCAAATCAAAACTACAGTGAGATATTACCTCACTCTGGTCAAAATGGCTGTAATTAACAAGACAGGAAACAACAAGTGTTAGAGCAGATGTAGAGAGAAGGGGACCCTCATACACTGCTGGTGGGAGTGCAAACTGCTGCAGCCACTATGGAAAACAGTATAGAGATTCCTAAAAAAATTACGAATAGAACTACCATACAATCCAGGTATTCCCCTGCTGGGTCTTTATCCAAAGAACATGAAAACACAAATGCATACACATACATACACCCCTATGTTCACTGCAGCATTATACACAATAGCCAAGACTTGGAAGCAACCTAGGTGCCCATCAAGGGATGAATGGATAAAGAAGACATGGTATATATACACAATGGAATACTACTCAGCCATAAGAAATGATGAAATCCAGCCATTGTGACATGCTGGATGGACCTTGAGGGTATTATGCTAAGTGAAATAAGTCAGAGGGAGAAACTCAAACACAGTATGGTCTCACACATAAGTAGATAATAAAAACAACAACAAACAATCACATAGAGACAGAGATTGGATTGGTGGTCACCAGAGGGGAAGCGGGGAGGGAGGAGGGTGAAAAGGGTGACTAGGCACGTGTGTGTGGGGATGGATTTAATTCGTCTTTGGTGGTGAACATGATGTAAGCTACACAGGAATCAAAATATAATGATGTACACCTGAAATTTATATAATGTTATAAACCAATGTTACTGCAATAAAAAAATAAAATATAAATAAATAAATAAATAAAAATTAAAGGAAATGTTGTTCCCAATGATTCAGAACTTTATGATGAATACATAATCTAGATTATACGCATTTTACATAATGGAGAAGAAATAAAGACAACAGAAAAAATATATTTCACAGTCTAAACATCAGGGGGAAAAACCCCTTAAGAAATCAACCTTCACTGTTAATAGCACCGAGGATCAGTTTAAGCCAATGACAGGCAACTCTCTCTCAGAGTTCTAAGAGAGTAGAACTCAGAAGTTCTAAGAGAACTTCTTTTTTTCTCTCCTGATCTTTCACTGTCATCCATCATGCACAATAATTCTTCTGCAGCTCACCTTCCTTGCAATTCTCCCTCTCTTTCACTTTGTGCATGGTTACAGTATTTCTTCAGTCTGATGCCATTCCTTCTTATCTATTCATTTCAAGTTGATTATTCTTTGCCTGATTTTATAGTTTCCCAAGCCTCATTGTTTAGACTTTCAATCTTTGAGATGTCCATCAATCCCTAACTGTGTTTGGCAAGAGCAGATTTTAGACCAAAAGTGACTTAGTAACCATACACACTTTGAAACCTATGCATGCAATCAGATGAACTGGGGAGAGAAAAAAACAGATGTGTAGAAATCTACGAGGAGGTGTAACCCTTGGGAAAATAAAATTTTCGTGTGCCAATCTATTACTCATAGCAACTTCTCCACACAACCTGTAAATTATTGTCAAAGGATTTTACTTTATTTTCCTTGGAGATAATGCTTCCTAAATTGTTCAGACGTGATTTAGGTTACTCATAATTTTTATCTGAACTCATTAAATGAAAAACTAATGAGCCAAATCCTCATTATTATTTCTTTCCATCATCATCATAGTAAGAGCTGATAGTTTCCTGGATAAGAGAGTGGAGAATAGGAATAAACTACCAGGCAGTATTAGCCTGACAACAGTGTAGGATAAAACAAAGTCGCTTGACTGTAAATACCGATGCTTAAATACAATTTCCTTAAATCAGTTAATAGCACCATTTTTTCTTCAGAAAAAGACGAACCTTCCCAAAACTAACTATATAGACATCACCAACTATCTATAGCAGAGTCGGTGGAACAAGACAGCCAAGATAAGCAGTAGTACTTACATAAATGACTGGTTAACATCTGAGTAAGGAAAAATAAAAGGTGTTTGTACTCTCTTTTAATATGTTAGTTATAAGCAAGTGCATAGATAGGAAAACACATTACTCTGAGCCCCAGAGCAGCATTTATCACAACTCAGATGCCTCTTGGGGGTTGGGGGTCCGGGTGGTTACAAGGTGAGAATGGCTCTTGTATTAGATCTGGTAAGTGTGTTGTTAATTTCAGAGTGCAATCCAGGATCTATAATTGCTTCTGAAGAGAACAAGTAGTAACAGAGCACATTAACTGTCAACAAACATCTGCTAAAAGACATAATTAACATCATAAGGTTCATGCAACTCAAAATAGACCTATGGTCAGCCATGCAGCAGCACAGTAAATGTTTTGCTGGGACATCGGACCGTCTTAGGCTAGTCTGAAAGTTTCCCTAGTTAAACTCTCCTGATTTATAATCTAAATTGTCTGCTTCACAAAAGTGTGATGTGTCAAAGTTCACATTAATAGGATGTTTTTAAAAACTGAGGTCATTGGAAAATTTACAATCACATACCAGGTGTCATGTATCCAAAAATAAGCTGGTAACAGAAAGGGAGAAACAACTGAACAGTCTAAACAGCCATCACAGAACCCATCTTCTAAAGCCCTAAAGTAATCTTTTAGAGGAAAACACTCAGCATCTATTTGCTATTATTTTAAACACTTTTTCAAAAGAGTTTTAGAATAGAGCTTCACAGCCCATATTTAAAAGTGGACAGTTACACTCAAAACAGAAAGAAAAGTCAGGTGACAATCGACAGTCAGTAAGAAATAGAAGACAGAAAGGAAAACCATAGAGAACATAAGAATACAAGCATAGGATTGGAGTCTACTTAGTTCAAGTGGCAAACCAAATTACTTCATTAATCCTGACTTTTATGTTCTTGTTGCAGTTGTAACACATTGGATTACATTCACATAAACATGTAGCTAATACCAATAAGATTCTTCCAAGAAAGTAAACTCAGAAAGAAGAAAACTAGAGAAAGCAGGGACTGTAGATGCCTGAGGATCTCAGGAGAAGGAGGAGAAATGAGGCATTTTTCTATACAAGAGAACAATAGCTTGCATTCGGAGGCTGGAGTTATTGAAGGCAATCATCCATTTCACTTTTTATATGTAGGACACTCCTTGTGTTTAGTATTCAGGCTGTTTCTAATAATGCCCTAAAGATCCATTTCTTCTCAGAAAGCGCTTAGGTCTGTGTCACAGTCAGCTGAGAATCCCAGACACTAAGGCCCATGCCAGTCTTCCACAAGACTCTTTTGTATGTGCCTGTACATATATGTAAATGGAAGTCTACAGGAAATATACCTATGAATGTTACAGATTAGAAACTGCAGTGTGTTGACATGATGGTTGCAGCATAATGTTAATTTACATATACTGCTTGAGTTTTCTGTTCAATTACATCTGTTCTTCATTTAGCATAAGGAGAAGATTAAAAGTTAGTATATACTCAACATCATTAATTATTAGAGAAGTGCAAATCGAAACCACAATGAGACACTCTCCAGGATGACTATAATTTTAAGAAAAATAGAAAATAACAAGTGTTGTGGAGAAACTAGAACCATCATACATTGCTGGCAGGAATGTAAAATGGTGTGGCCACTAGGGAATTTGACAGTTCCTCAAAAAGTTAAAGGTAGAGTTACCATATGACCCAACAATTCTACTCCTAGGAATATACCCACGACAACTGAAAACATATGTTCACACAAAAACTTGTACGTGAATGTTCACAGCAACGTTATTCATAATAGCAAAAAGTAGAAACAACTCAAACGTCCATCAACTGATGAATGCATAAACAAAATGTGGTACATACAACAGAATATTATTCAGACATAAAGATAATGAAGTACTGATACCTGCTACAACATGGATAAACATCGAAAATATTATGCTAAGTGAAGGAAGCCAGACAACAAAATGCTGCATGTCATATGATTCCATTTATATGAAATGTCTAGATTAGGCAAATCCAGAGACAGAAAGTAAATTCATGGTTGCTGGGGCATGGGGAGGAAAGAATTAGGTATAGAGTTTATTTTTCCGGTGATAAAAATATTCTAGAATTAGTGGTGATACTTGCACATTATTGATAATATACTAAAATCCATGGTAGTATACACTTTTTAAAAGGTTAAAATAGTGAATTTTATGTTATGTGAATTTTATCTCAATAAAAGGGAAGAAGAAATCAGTACATGCACATTTTGTTTCCATGCTATCATTTTCTAAGTCTGCTGTGTTTAAATGCTCCCACAGATAATTAAATACATTCAAAACGCGAATAAATGTTCGACTCTGATCTGACCAGCAAGATTTCTTCTGAATACTTCATAATGTTTCAATTTCCAAATGAATAATTTTACTTTACTCAACCTTATAAAATATGTAAAGGAATGTAAGACTTCAAGGTAGAACAATTTACCCCCATGACAATCTGCCATGCACTGAGCTTACTTTTGGCAGACAGCAAATTTTTTCTCTAATAGCCCATGCAGTCTTAGAAACAGAGGGACAAAAAGGTAAAAATCACAGCCTAATTTTATGTAGGCCTAACATAGTTGGTCAATATTTATTGTCCCTTTATGCAATGTATTTTAAAGGAGAGCAACTCAGAGCAGGTGAGGGTTTTCTAAGCAGGACACTCCAGTTTCCCTTCTTTAGACAGTCACTTTGTTTCCTTTAAATCTTAAATTGTCCTCAATTTTTTTTTTAAGAAAGGATTCTATCGTTAGATTTTCAAACCTTACTAAGACAAAGAATTAAACATTAAAACACGTTATCTTGGGGTTAATGGATATAGTAGCTTGCTAAGAATTTAACTTTTAGTAAAACAATAATGGTGATTATAGAATGATTCATTAACACAGGTCAAAACATTACCCTAGTTTCTGCTTTTGAAAGTCATAGACGGATAGAGTTATTCATTTTGTCAAATGCATAGAAATCCAGTGTTACAATTTTATTTGCAAGCCCATAGGATTTCTTCAGTTTCAGTAGGATCATCAAGCTAAGTCACAAGGTAAGATATCCTAATTCTTGGACATAACATTATCCACTGGTAAACTTGGGGTACACTGTGCCCCAATCATCTAAGTAATGTTTATGTTTGCTGTATCCTTTCAAATCAAAGTTGCTCTTCAACTCAAGCGACAACAGAGTGACGAAGGAGTCAGACTCTTCGTCTGCTCTTCTGAAGGGCCTGGGCAGGAGAAGCAGGTGACAAGGGAGAGACACAAGTGTTTACAAGGCAGAAATCTACTGGGGCTGCCCCATCACTGTGCTTCTGACTTTTTTTTTTTTTAAAGATTGGCACCTGAGCTAACATCTGTTGCTAATCTTTTTTCTTCTTCTTCTTCTCCCCAAAGCCCCCCAGTACATAGTTGTATATTCTAGTTGTGTCATGTGGGATGCCGCCTCAGCATGGCCTGATGAGCCATGCTAGGTCCATGCTGGCAAAACCCTGGGGCCGCTGAAGTAGAGCACGTGAACTTAACTGCTTGGCCAGGGGCCAGCTCCCTGTGTTTCTGACTTTTAAAAGGACTAACCTCTTCCTGTTCCTGACCCTCCCTTCACTCCTCCTTCTACCCTGATGCAGTTATAGCAGTAATGGAGGAGACTTTCTCTGTATTGACAGAGCCTGAGAAAGAGGAGTGAGGAGGAGCAGAGTGGAGAAGCAAAGAGGGGAGAAAGAGAAGGGAGGGCCAGTGCTGAGTGCAGTGGGTTCAGGCACCACTTCTCAGTCAGGGTTGCTCCTCTAACTCCATTGCTGTAAATGTCAGTAGGATGCAATTCTTGGTTTGATCCACCCAGCATTCCATCCTCACCTTGGGCATCAGCAAACAGTACCTCCCCCTATCCCGGTTCAGGGTAAACTGATCCTCCCTCATGCAGTGTGGTTCTGCTGGGGTTGTCAATCACAGTAAATCACCCTCCTCACCCTCACAAAATAAAAATAAAATTTTCTCTTTCCCTCACATACAACACATACGTGGAGGTGGGCACATGAGCTGAGATCAGCTCATCAGATGCTTTTTGGAGATTTTATCTCTAAAGAGGACAGCCACAGGGGCAGAGAGCAGCACCCAGAGGGTTGGGCCTCAAGTTTCTGAGGCTGGGGTCTCTGCAGCTTCCCAAGTTTTGTCTCTCCTAAGGCCTGATTTTTCAAATCTTCCTTTAATTCTCTAAGCAATCTACTATATCCCCAGGATGTCTTTTCCTTGCTTGGCTTAGTCAAAGTCGGTTTACTTTGCTTATGAAAAGGAACCTTAATTGGTGTGTCGGGGCTCAAGTTCAGAGCATTTTGAGGCAAACGTAACTTGTAGAAATGGCCTTGGACTTGGTTGGGGGTGGTAGTAAAAAACACTCCCAGTTTTGGCTTGATCCTGATTCGTTACATAACACTGAGCAATCAGAACACCTCTCTGAGGCCCATGTTTCACAACTACAAAATAAGGAGTTGAGCTTAGAGATGTTTCTTTCCAGCTCAAAAACTCAACAGTTTTATGAATGAAAGGGAATTGAGTGGGAGGATAGGAGTACAGCATTCAGCATAGACTTGCTTTGCCAATACAACTTCCAAGGACTGGGAGCAACTTTTTAGAAAGAATTGGAGGGCACTTTAGCACTGAAGCCCTCTACCACTGGGAGGACTCACCTGTCAGCGGATCTGCTGAAAGCCGCTGCCAAGGAGAGCTTTTGCCAACAAGACCAGCTGCCACAGTCTAAGGCCACATCCGCGCTGACTGAAGTTGCTGCCAATCAGGGGCTGCTGCCTTGAGCACGTGCTGAGGTCTTTCCAACAGCTACCATTTCTAGAAAGGTGTCAGTCTGTGGTGACCTTATGGCGCTGAGGTATCCAGCCTTGCCACCTTAGTATGAAGCATTCAAAATCTGAGGGAGAGAAGAGAATGCCAGCTTTTGCATATATTACTCAAGAAGAATGAACAGAAGTTTCCTACCAGTAAACTTGTGGGTTTTATTCCCAGAAGACGTGTGCAAGGGAAAGCAGATGGATCTGTGAAATCTCTCTAGGCCCTAGGATCCCAGTATGCTGTGCCCAGGTGTCTCTTCTCGGGGAGCTAATAACGGGGCACCACAGGACAGCTGTGCCATGGTAACACAAGAGAAAAATCAGGGATGGTAGAACCTGTCACACTTCTTTAAAAAAAGCCTGAAGAAATGAAAGTATGAGTTTTCTCAGAAACAATGAGCCAACAAGCTCCAACCAATAGTCTCGAGGAGCTCAACTTCTAGACAATGTGTAACAGAATGGAAATAAATGGAAAGATGGTTCCGGGTACCATCTAATGTTCTGCTGACCTTGTGGTTAGAGAAACTCTGCAGAATGAAAATATATTTTTGAAACTAAGACTTCCAAGCTAACTGGGACCTCTAGAAAGTAGGAAACCAAGGAAAGGATGCAGCAAATTTTGGAAACTTCTCCTATGCATTCCTCTCTTCCATTGTCAAATTACACCAAAGCCTCAACTAGGTACCACCAATGAACAGAAGCCTCCTTTACAAACCAAAGACATAACAATGCTTGTTCTCAAAGCAAATTGTGATGTTACATGTGGGACCAGGGGAACAGCCCTACTTGAAGTTTGTCAATGACTATGGAGTCAGGTTGAGAAGATCTAAACTGCACATAGACGCATAAGAAGAAGTTAAACAGCAAACAAAGAAGAAATGGACACTCTTTTTGTTGTTAGTGCCCTCAAGTCGATTCCGACTCCTAGCAGCCTTGCATACTGCAGAGTAGAACCCTGCCCAGTCTTTCTGTGCCATCCTCTCACCTTTCAGCACTCTATCAGACAGTGCTCTGCTGCTAGTCACAGGGTTTTCAAGGCCAATTTTTTTAGAAGTGGGTGGCCAGGTCCTTCTTCCTCGTCTGTCTTAGTCTGGAAGCTCCACTGAAACCTGTCCACCATGGGGGGAGCCTGCTGGTATTTGAAATACTGGTGGCATAGCTTTCAGGATCACAGCAACTGCAGCTGCAGCAGTATGACAACTGACAGACAGGTAGTGTGGTTCCCTGACCGGGAGACAAGCCCGGGCCGCAGTGATGAGAGCACCAAATCTTAACCACTAGATTACCATGGCTGGCTGGACACATCTTTGTCACTTCTTTATTCCCAGCTACTTAAAATTGGTAAGAAGTAATAAAAGAGACAGATAATTGTTAAGTATAACCTACACATCAACACTAAGGGATTTCCAAACACTGGAGGGAAAGCTTCCAGATGTCACTCATCCTGGATGTAATAATATACCACCTAAATTCAAGTTACGGGAGTTCTTTCATACTTGAGGCAGCACAGGAAAGAAGATATTTTGCTGTAAGCAATAACCAGAGTGCATTCTCACTGATGCATAGTAAACCCCCTACACCAAATGGACCTGAGTAGTAGCTCATAAAACAGCTAAAGCATCATTTCAAAAACTGTGTTCTATGTAAACTAGTTCGTTGAGATATTAAGAGGTGCTTCACAAACAGCCCTTCCATGGTCAAATAATTTGAAGACATTCACTTCATGGAGATGTTCGAAGCATATTAGCATTTTAAAGACTCTGGGAAGCCCTGCATTCAAGTAGCTTATTTATCCTTATATAAGCTAGTGTTTCTAAAAATTGTTTGACCATGAGACCATTTTTTCATATAAAAATTATTAAAATCTTTTGCAATAGCTTTCCAAAGAATGTAATTTAGGAAACATACACCTACAGAAACGAAGTTTATCTAAAGACTAAACTTTTAACAACTATACAAATTTTTCAGTTTGTACATGATACTAAATGCAAGGAAATTACAAGTCCAGCCTGAACTTTAGTGAATTAGTTTGGAATGTGGCACCACTTGAGAAACAAAATTCTAATTCTGTTTCAGCCGCTCATTGACCCTGGTGTTGGACATCTTAACCTCGATGAATCTCAGTCTTTAAGGCTAAGAAAATCATTAAGTAAGATATGTGTGTAAACCATTTAGCTCTATATCCAGCACATAGTAAGTACTCAAAAACAATGCCTATTACGATAAGAAAATCAGTGGCCAACAAAGAACTAGGACCATGAATACAGAAGAAGACCTAGATAGAAGTAGGACAGAATTTCTCTTTTCACTGCTGCCCTAACAAAGAAGGATTAGTGTTTAACAATAGGTCTGTAGGTAGGCATGTCTGTATATTATCATATATGTTCATTAATTTGTGTAACACTCCATACAGCAAATTTTTTGAAGTTACTATGTGTTCCTTACACAGGACCAATTTTCTCTTGACCTAAAGTCTTCATACTCGAGCAACAACATGGATGGACCTTGAGGACATTATGCTAATGGGGTAAGTCAGACAGAGAAAGACAAATACTGTATGACATCACTTATATGTGGAATCTAAAAAAGCAAATTCGTAAAAAGAGGGAGTAACCAATGGTGACCAGGGCATACGGTGTAGGACAGATGTTGCTTAAGGGTACAAACTTACACCAAGTAGTAAATAAGTCCTCAAGATGAAGTGTACAACATAGTGAATGTAGAGAGCAAAACTGTATTATAATCATCAAACTTGCTAAAAGACTAGAACTTAATTATTCCAATCACTAAAAAGAAATGATAACTATGTAACGTGATAGAGGTGCTAATTATCGCTACAATGGCAATCACATTACAATGTGTAAATGGTATCAAATTTTAAAAATAGTCTTCACACTCACTTCCCTTTGTGTGGAATGTCTTCTCCCAGGTGGCATATGGTTTACTTCCTCAGCTCCTTCAGAACCCTTGTCTGTGAGACACCTCACTCCTGAGGTCTCCCCTGAGCACCTTATACAAAATGGCAACAGTTCCCACCTAACCTTCCAAAACAACCATTTCTGCTATGTTTCTCCACAAGCACCTAACACCATCTGACATACTACTTATTAACTTGCTATTTGTTTATTGTCTGTTTCCCCTACAAGAGCATAAGGTCTATGAGGCCTTGTCTGTTTTGTTCCTTCCTACGTCTTCATCTCCTTGAATGGTTCCTGACTCATATTGGGTATTCATAAATATTTGAATAAGCAGTTTGAAGATAAGTATCTTCTTTTCCCCTCCTCTCATTGGGAGAGGGATTCTTATTATTTTTATATTATTCTTATGTTGTCTTTTCTCTAAAAATGTTTTAAAGTGTCAAGATAAAATTTAAAACTTTACCTTAAAATTCAAACTTACAACATTAACATAACTATTTATCCCTTTGTTGTTAGTGCCATAGAGTTGGCTCCAACTCCAAGCGCCCTGTGGACAGCAGAGCGGAGCCCTGCCCAGTCTTTTTGCGCCATCCTTGCACCTTCCAGCGCTATGTCAGACAGTGCTCCGCTGCTATTCATAGGGTTTTCACGGCCAGTTTTTTCAGAAGTGAGTGGCCAGGTCCTTCTTCCTAGTCTGTCTTAGTCTGGAAGTTCCACTGAAACCTGTCCTGCTGACCCTGCTGGTGTTTTTGAAATATTGGAGGCAGAGCTTCCAGCATCACAGTAACATGCAGCCGCCACAGCCTGACAACTGACAGATGGGCGGTGTGGTTCTCTGACCAGGAACCGAAACCAGGTTGCGGTGGTAAGAACACCTAATCTAAACCACTAGACCACCAGGGCCAGCTATTCATCCCTTATAAATCACAAATGTATCTTTATGCTCTTTCTTCAAACATTGCACAAAACATACACCATTAATTAACTCAAAAACAGTTCCCTGGATTACATACACTTATCCTCACAAATTCCCCTAAATTCCTAAATTTTAAACAGAATGGTAATATAGGGCTTTGCCTTTAAAATCATTAAGCTCTTCTTTATCCCATATAAACCCCTAAGCATGCAAGCTAAGCAAGCAAATGTCTGGAAACAAGCTGCCTGATGCCCATGCTTTATTATACATTCCCCTCATCTAGGGAAAGGTTCAACCCTCCCTCAAGTGAACACCCCATCCGGCCTTCCTCCAGCCCTTCTATCCAGCTGTTCATGGGCTGAATCTCCCTTGGAATTTCTCTTTTATAATCTCATGTCCATTGCTCACAAAACCCCACAGGGCCCCAGGTCTCCCACTCACCTCTCCGAGACCACGGCACCACAGGCACTAAACACATGCAGTAACCTAGATTTCCATGGCTCCTTGCAAACACAATGGCAACCTTTTTCACTCTGCTTGTTTTGGAATGTATAGTTTCAAGATGGTATAGTTTATCTGTATTTACCTTGGCACACAAGGCAATTCTATTTCAAATTCCTACAACATAAGCAGAATTTCTTCTAAAAAGGCCATGCTGTGCAAGTGTGTGTGTGTGTAACAAAGCGATTCTTAAAATAGCTTCAGTCTTCTTGATGTTTATATACCCACATATCTTCCAGTCCTACGGAGCACCCTCTGTGATCCATATACCCATGTGATCAATGGTTTCAATAGCTGCTTTTATTAACAGAACATTTTTGTTTTCACATTAATCAAGGGTGGATTTTAATGTTTAATTGCAGCAATGAAAACATATCCAGTGGCATTCAGAGAAATGCAAGTGCTAGATCAGTTTCTGCTCTTAATTTCTTTAATAATTATTTATTGAGCACACATTATGTATATGTAGGACACAGAAAAATACCCATTGCTGGTATGTGAAAATTTATATGTTCATCCATATGACTCTGCTATTAAGGAATGTTGTTATTCTTTATGACACAATAGTATTCCCACTTTAGAAATGGATGCAGAATAGAGGCTTGCCTATATGTAGCCCTCACGATATTAAAAGATATTAGAAATGCCCCTCTGCTGTGTTTGAAAGGTAAATATTTATGTGTAACACAGGAAATTCAAGCAGAATGATTATAACTGGTATGAATCCTTAGTTACTCATTCAATAGCCAATCCCTGCTCCTAGATCAGGGAGTCTAGAAATGATAGAAACTCATCTTTCCAGGCTTTTTTGCAGCTCAAGGTGGCCATGAGACATAATTCTGGAAAATACTATGTAAAAAGAAAAATTTGAATTGCCTTTGGGAAATATTGTAGCTTTAAAAGAAGGGACTTACACATGCAGTGATCCCATTTGCCCCCTTTCTTCTCTTTCTGCTCTAGACAGCATCACATTAGGATTCATGCCAGGAGCTACAGCAGCCCTCTCTGACCAAAAATGAGCCAAAGGAGAAGGCCAACATCCTGAGCAAAGACTGAAAGTGCCTAAGCTCTTGCCAACATCACTGAGCCAGTGAACCACTCCCCTACTTCCGACCTCTCAGCTTCTTATTTGTCAAATTTAACATCTTAAGGGTTTAAGACATCCTTATTTTTCTGTTACCTGCAGTCAAAGGCAGTCTTTCTGATTTATTGGCCATCCATTTTCAGCTTGGCTCTCAAACAGAAATCACTTTTCCCACCAAAGAGAATGAACTGTAAATCCAACCTTTACATAGTGAACCAGAGAAAATAAACAACAAAAAATATATTGACTTAGATATATTGGTCAAAAATTGTTCAGAAAGCTACCAGGTCAAGTAAATAAACAAAAACAATTCAGGAGGTTAAGTAGTCAGCATTTCTACAGAGTATACAGGAGTGAAGCCATGTGTCCATACAAACCAAATGATAAAGACTATAATCTGATCACATTGATAATAAAAAAAAAAAAAGCCTTCAGAATAAAGACCTGAAACTGAAAAGGGACAATCCCAAGGTGGATTTCCACAAAACTCCCAGGAAAAGACCAATAGAACTGGGACGGCACAAAGAAAATGAGAGTCCTGACGATCAGAACGGTCTCCCTCGGGACCCCTCCAGCTAAGGGTTACCTCGAGTCCCTAATAAGACCATTGGTTCATACAGAAGTATTTATAGGAAAAAATATTTTTATGTTTAAGTTCATTTGTAGCAAAATGATTATAGTTATTGTTGTTTTAAGACAGGCATATTAATCTGAAGTTCAAAACCCACTGGTTATTGTTTCACACGGCATGGATTGGATTCTACCTAACAAAGATTGCCCAAATTTTGCTGAATGTAGCAAATATCCCCCCTTTACCCAAATTAATATACCAATGTCAGATATAGTCTTATATTATCAATATATTTAAAATATATAAATAAGGCTATTTCTCTTACATACGTCACACAGAATAGCTCTACTTGGACGGTCCAGGTCTCATGATAAGTAGTCAGGCACTTCATGAAATGTCTATGAAGTGAAGTGTGAGCTACTGCTCTCAGCCTGCAAAACTACAGTTCTAGTCCCTAACCACTGGATTCAGAAGACACGGACAAAACATTTTGGGAACATTCTGCGTGATGGAGAGAGAACTGCTAATATCCAGCCTGTATTGTGTCTACCTCCTCGGTGGACTGAAGCCTTAATAAAGACAGATTCTCGGACACTGTAAAATGAAACTAGCTAGCTTTTCTGTGGTATCAGCCTTGTGTGCCAGTGTTCCTGACGTCCTCTCACTCTCCTTCCCACTGCATCTCAGAGCTTGAGTTTTCACATGGCCAAGTCCAATACATGGAATTCACACTGGAGAATATTAGAGAGACCCAGAAAGGGCCTGACTTCTTCTAAGATGTATTACTGACATTTTTCTAACTGAATAGAGACTATTCAATATCCTTCCCTGGGCATAATGGGCTAATTTATAACACATACCAGCCTGGTCCAGTAATAGAGAAGAAAGAGTAATGACAAAATTTTGTTCTTTCAGAGGTCAAAGGCTTTTTCCATGCCAAATGCAAAATATCTCTTAAGTTCAAGGCATTTTGCATGATATTCTTATTTATATACGCTCAATTTCAATATATAATTTAGAAAGCTGAAAATAAGGCTAGGGCCTTTTGCTCTGACTCTTTTGTGTTCAAAGTAATTCATATAATTGAAGTCATATTTGCCATGGCTTGGTGGATTTTCTATCGATGGCAGCGTGTTACTTTTCCCTTCTCTAGGATCTCCTGGACTACAATTAATGTATTAAGCAAATAAAATATCAATATTTTCACTAGAAAATATGCTTAACTCTGAGTTCTAAATAAGTAAATGTGAAAGTGTTAGATAGAATGACAAACCATTGTACATGAATACCAAGCTAATCAATAATAAATAGCATGTATCATAAACCGAATATATGCCAGGCACTTGCCAGGCCACTTCACACAAGGGAAACTTGTACTTTATACAGGGCCTCTCTCTCCGGGCATTTATACTAATATTCACTGCATTTGTATTTCCATGTGATAACTGGAAAGCAAGTATTATTTCACTTTAAATTACATATAGAAGAATTGTGACAAAGTTCATGTTTTGTTTATGCAAAAATTAAATTAACAGATTAATGTTTCAAGGAAGTCAGGAAGAAGAATGAAGTCCAGTGTCTTTATATGCTGCTAATTTTTCCTTATAAAATATTTTCTCTGAAATTAAAATATATTATATTTGCCGAGCATCAGCGTTCTCAAGCGCTTTTTTGTCCATTATGTCCCTGGAACCTCACAATCACTCTATGATGTGGGTACATGCATGCTTTTCATGAGAGACAGTAATATTTTGGCTCATCCTCCAGAAGTAAACATAACTCCATTTTTAAGATAAAACATATTTACTAAAAGATGTTAAAGTAGCTGATCCTAGTTCACACAGCCTCAATTCTGGCGTTCCGGTAGGTACCATACTCTTTCTTCCACAGCACACAACAAAAACCTGGCTCTTTCCTTTTCTATAAAAATTTAAATATAGATTGCTCCCATATCTTAAAATCACCAAGGAATTTTCACTAGACATCAATATCCCTCTACTTCTCTCTCTCCTTATATGCTAAAAGCCAGCATACTGGAACTCATTCTAAAATTTTCCTTCAAGGCAGTCACCTTGAGAATCCTTAGCCCTATTACAAGCATACCTCACTAATCAAAATACATTTAAGACACTTTGATAATTACTTTGAAAACCAGGTTACAAGTCACAAAAGACTACCATTTTCCTTACTTAATAGTTACATCTCATTTTCTTTAAATTAGTAACAGTTTCATCATTCTCTTTCTTTACCAGATGAAACTCTGATTTCTTTGGACTTTTCCAAAATATAATATTTTCAGTCGAGGTACGAAAATTTTTCATTGCTAGATATAATTTTTAAAGTTTGCCATGGTCTTGTGGGACAATTCCACAGAGAAATTCCAAGAATGATTTGTCCAAAGGCAGCATTTCTGAAACGAGTATGGAGCCTGCCAAAGTGATGTCTTTGATGCGACTGACTTTCTCGTACTGTGGGAGTTTTGAAATTTTATTCAAAAATAACTTTTTGAAGCTTATAGTCACACATCACGTGCCATCTGAGTTTGTATACACAAAGTGCCCAAGGGGGATTTTACATAGAGGTTGTCCCTAAAGGAGAGGTTGTCTTCATAGCTGCCAAAATTAAGTGCTCTAGAGACGGTGATTTTCTGAACTAGCAATGGTTCAATTGCCAAATAACTTCTGTTTCTTACAATTTAGCAAATTTCAATTCAATCTACCAATTTTCCCATTACGCCACTTTTAAGAGAAGGGATCATTTTAACCCCAGTAGAGCATTTCAATAAATTGCCCACTATAGAAATGCTAAGGATGTGTTGTAACACCTCTTTCCTTCCGCAGAAATAATACCTTCCTGACATTTTGACAAGTTAATGAAGCATCTCTTTCCCATCTGAAAAAGTCAGTTGGCATCCCTTCGTCAAGCAAGTATGCTTCCAAGTGTTTCTTCATTTGACCCTCGAAACACCTTTTAACACTTTTCTTATGAGTGATGTAAACTGGTATGTAAGCCAGTTGGTACATTCCCAGACCCTTTAAAAATAATTCCATCATATTGGCTAATCCTTGGGGGTCTCTCCAGAACTAAGTGCACTTGTAAAACTATTCATAAAAAGGGTCTCCTATTTCTGTCTCTACTTCCTTTAACACCCTGGTTATATTTTACTTGGATCAAGAAACACATCAAATCTCAAAGCTTAGACTATTGGTCCATTTTTCAACTCCTTCAAGAAGCCTGTTCTCGGCACCCTCATCCTTCTTACTAATAAATTTGATTAAGGCAAATTCCCGTTTGTGAAACCAGAAACCACATTTTTCTGCTATATTCTCAATGCTTGCACTTGGCTATAATCTCCGTTAATTAGACACTTGGATCTTTGAAAGTCTTCACCTCTTTTTCCTAGTATGTATGTATTCTTCAAAAGTCTATCAGCAGTCAGTTGAAATATTTAGTCTTGCTTGAAGTTAATTTTCCACTTTTATTGTTCCAATTATTTGGCAGGTTTTATGGTTTATAATAATTCCCTAGAACTCTTTGAACCTGTTATGCTTTTTATGTTTGTGCTTGATATGTTTCCTTAGCAACACATCAATTCTGCCAACTCTATTCCATGAGATTTAGGGAGTGAACATGTCTGAGATAAAAATATGAAGATGACTGTCACAGATTTTGATGTTTCGATGATCCCCAATATAGTTTTTAAATGATGGTTGCAATCATAAGATATATCTTTTATTTCAATTCTTTTTCAACCAATGTGCTTCCTGTATTTTTCTGATTCATTTCTACTTTCTTTACTAAAACAACTATTTAAGCCTCAGCTAATTAATAAGGTCATGAAAATATTACAAGAGGAATATTTTATCAAGTTCAGAAAAACCAGCAGTTTCTACAAATCCCACTACTTTAGTCAACAAGTTTTTTAAATGCATGAATTAATCACCCATACTAAAGCCCCATAATCTTATCATTTCACTGCAGACATACTACACATTCATTCTTTCATTCAACAAATATTAATATAGCAGTATTGTATATAAATTTTTTAAATTATAGAGTACGCATTATTGAAAATTTTTCATGATTTCTTGTAGGTCTTTAGACTATGCTAGTATTTGTGGTTCCTACAGAATGGGGTCCCCACCAAAAATAGAGTCTTTCTTTTCTCTTTTTTCTGAGGAAGATTCAGCCTGAGCTAACATCTGTGCCAATCTTCCTCTATATTGTAGGTGGGTCACCGCCACGGCATAAACGCTGACAAGTGGGGTAAGTCCACACCAAGGAACCGAACTCAGGCTACCAAAGTGAGTGTACTAAACTTAACTTCTAGGTCACAGGGCCGGCCCCATAAATGGGGTCATTTTTAATAGTTCTCTAAGACAAAAGCAGTTAATCAACAAATGGCATTCCCTTCCTTACAACCTCCTTCCTGATTCAGAAGATGTCTATCACATTGAGACCATAATTAGAGTACGTTAAAAAAATATATATTATTGTAAGCCCTCATGTGGTGGAAAGATAATGGGCTGAGTGGCAAATTGACTTGAGTTCAAATCTTGACTGTGCTCCTTATTGTGTGACCTTGGGCAAGTGTGTAATCTCACTGAGTTCCAGTTTCCTTATGTGCAATTTGGAATATTATGCTGATTAAGAACATATATCAAGTGCTTGGTATGCAATTGGTATTTTTTGAGTAAATATTTTCATTAATACTCTTTAATGTATTAATGTTGGAAATTAGAGTTTTTATTCACAAAAATGGTACATATATTAATGGTTTCAATATTAGACAGTAAATTCTTCTCATCCATGGGATTCAGACTCTTGAAAATTGCCATAGTGAAAGAATTACTCTTGAGGAGCTTAAAAGCTTGCAACAAAAAAGTACTCAGTTCTATCAGTTTTTGCTCTGTTTTGAAGATGAGTTGTTAGCTGCATAAACATTTAGGACTGTTATGTCCTTTTGGTAAATCAACCCCATTATCAATATGTAATATCTCTCTTTCCTTGAGAGGTAGCATTTCTTGCTCTAAAGTCTACTTTGTCTGATACTAAAAGAAAGTCTCCTGGTTTCTTTTGATTGGTGTTTGCATGACATATCTTCTCCCATCCTTTTACTTTAACTCATCTGTGACCCTATATTTAAAGTGGACCTCTTGTAAACAGGATACAGTTGGGTCTTGCTTTTTGGTCAGTCTAACAATCTACTTTTTCCATGTGATATAATTACATATACATTTATATATTAACATATAAATATCAATATGATTTGGTTAAAAATCTACCATCTTTCTAATAGTTTTCAACGTCCCATCTGTTCTTTGCACCTTGTTCCTCTTTTCCTGACTAATTTTGGATTAAATATTTTTTTATATTCTATTTTATCTTTACTATTGGCTTAATAGCTGTACTTCTTTGTTTTATCTTCTTTAGTGGTTGCTGCAGGTTTACAACATGCCTCGTTAGCCTATCCCATGCTAGCCTCAAGCAATTCATCATCACACACACTGTAAACGAGCTCATGACAGTACCCTTGCATCTCTCCCTCCCATCTTTGATGCTATTATTGTCATGCATTTTACTTCTACATGTTTTCAAACTTCACATTTCTCCCCCACCCCCCAAATATTTTTTTGCTATTTAAACACTTTAGGAATCCATGTGAGTTTTGTTTTATGAAATACTTAGACAAAGTGAAGGCAGAATCTTTTCCTTATAAAAGCTTGTTTTTAACCTCAAGAATCTAAACATTATTTATGAACACAGGCTCCTGAAGAAACATGTTTTTCACTTCAGGAAGTATTGTGATAGAAGGAATAAGGAATCCCCAAAATGTGCAAGTCCTAATCTTCCAGAACGTGTGAATGTGTTAGGTTACATGGCAAAGAGGAATTAAGGTTGTTAATTAAGTGATTTTGAGATGCAAAGATATCCTGTACTATCCAAGTCTGCCCAATGTAATCATAAGGATCCTGACAAGTGGAAAGGGAAGGCAGAAGAGAACCAGAGAGATGGCAGCATGAGAAGAACTTGGCCCAACATTGCTGGCTTTGAAGACTGAGGAATGGGAACACAAAGCAAAGAATGCAGGTGGCCTCTGAAAACTAGACAAGGCAAGGAAAGATTCTTCCCTAGAGCCTCCAGAAAGGAGTCCAGCCCTACCGACACCCTGATTTTAGCCCAGCGAGCCCCATATCAAGCTCTGCTCTCCAGAACTGTAAAGGAATCAATTCACATTGTTTTTAGCTGTAGTAATTTGCTACAGAGGCAAAACGAATCAATATAGATTGTGGTACCTAGTAGGATGCTGCTATATCTAACATCTAAAAATATGGAAGTGGTTTTGGAATTGGGCATTTGGCAGGAGCTGGAAGAATTTTGAGGTCCACAATACAAAAAGCCTAGTGTGCTTTTAGTAGAAATATGGATGTTAATGACCATCCTAGTGAAGATTCAGAAGGAAGTGAGGATCATGTTATGGGAAAATGGAGGAAAAGAATCCTTGTTATATAGTGGCAGAAAATTTAACAGAATTGTGTGTGCTGTTATGTGGAAAGCAGAACTTGTAAGTGATGAATTTGGATACATAGCTGTGGAGCTATCCAAGCCAAGTGTTGAAGGTGCCATCTGGTTTCTTCTTGCTGCTTATAGCAAAATGTTAGAGGAAAGAGATAAGTTGAGGGAAGAACTATTAAACAAAATGGAACCAGGACTTGATGATTTGGGAAATCCTCAGCCCATCCAGATTGCAAAAAATACCAAAATTAAGAGATTCACTTAATAGAAAACCATGCCCTGGAGAAAAAACTGAAGATGTGGCTAAACAACTTTTTACTAATACCTCAGAAAAATCAAAAGGTCAGACTAGTTGGTCACACAAAGAAAAGATTACGCAACTGACTCATAGATCCCATTACCCATCTCAGCTGAAGGCAAAAATAGAAATAGGATTATCTCAGAAAGACCTGTAGAGGAACCTCTTGTCTAATGGAGTGAATCCCCATGACATAGACAGGAGAGTCACAAAGTTCTTAAGAATAATATACCAACAGAAACACTACTAGCTAGGACTGAAAGATATATAAAAAGGACAAAATGAAAGAATGCTGTCATATCCCTAAAATTCTACAGGCAAGAAGTATGCTAATAAAGCTGCAAACACATGCTTCCTTTCATTGAAAAGGAAGGATGACTCATAGGGCAGAGCTAGGAGTCCAAAGGGCAGAGCTAAGAGGCCAGACAGCAGAGTTTCAAGTTACAGAGGATTATTTCCAGGACTTGAAGCTAAATGGAGTTTGCCTCACTGTGTTTCAAAGTTACTTAGGACCGACCAGTGACTTTTTTTGTTTTTCTTCCATCTTCTCCTCTTTTGAAGCAGGACGTCTATTAACTATTGTATTATTAGGATATTCCAAGGGAAAATGATATCAATTGGGAATTTCCCTCCATGTCATAGCATAACCAAAAGTATGCTATTCTAATTATGCTATTAAATGAAATAAACACGGGTACTCTTAATCTTTCCAACTGTAAAGTGGAGTTAATAATACTTTAACAAGATAATATGTAAAAGTGTCTAGCAGAATGTGTCTCACGTGGCAAATGCTCAATAAACTGTTATTTGAAAAAATGCTAAATGAGGAAAGCATTAATTTACTATATTTTAAAGTTTACATTATTATTACTTTAAAATACACCAAAAATAAAAGGACTATAAAAATCCTTTAATTTTTCTTGGAAATGTTAACTTTATCTAAATTCTTGCTCAAGAATGGGGGAAAAAGATATTCTGTTATAAAACCAAGTGACACCTGGTTTTGGAGTAAAGGGCATGATAAATATGCATGTCATATTATTTGTTCTCTATTCTAATTAAGTAAGACTTAGGAGCTATGCAAACTGCAAAGAAAAAAGCACAATATTTTGAATTCAATAGACAGATACCCAAGAGAACTAACTGCTTAATTCGTATTTTTGTTCTGTTTTTGTTGGTGGTGGGTTTTTTTTTTTGGTGAGGAAGATTGGCCCTGAGCTAACATCTGTGCCAATATTCCTCTATTTTGTATGTGGGACGCTGCCACAGATGACTTGATGAGCAGTGTGTAGATCCATGCCTGGGATCTGAACCTGCAAACCCTGGGCTGCCAAAGCACAGCACACAAACTTAACTGACCCCTTATTTTTGTTTTTGTTATTTTTTGCTCTGGATTTCTTTTTAACAGCTGTATTGAGACATCATTTACACATGATAAAATTCACTTGTTTAAGTATGCACTTCAATTGTTTTTAGTATATCTACAGAATTATGCAACCAACACCACAATCTTATTTTAGAACATTTTCATCATCCCAAAAGGAAACCTCTTACCCATTAGCAGTAATTCTCCATTTCTCCACTCTCCAAGCCTTAGGTAACCAATAATCTACTTTCTGTGTCTATGAATTTGCCTATTTTAGACATTTCATATTAATGGAATTATGCAATATGTAGTCCTTTGTGATCAGATTCTTTCCTTAATTCTTATATAATCAGCTTAAAGTAATTTCTTAAAATAGAACTTGACACCAAAACTACATGAATTTAGAGATAAAATTATAATATTTTATACATTTCTCCAAATAAGATATACAAATGGTCAGTATGCACTTGAAAAAAATGCTTAAAATAATTAGTCATCAGGGAAATACAAATCAAAACCACAGTGAAATGCCACTTTACACCCACTAGAATAGCTATAATAAAAAAGACAGAGAATAACAAGTGTTGGCAAGAATGTAGAGAAATTGGAACCATTATACATTGCTAATGGGAATGTAAAATGGTGTAGCCACTTTGGAAAACAGTCTAGAAATTCCTCCAAATCTTAAACATATACATGACCCAGGAATTCCACTTTTAGGCATATACCCAAGAGAAATGAAAGTGTGCATAAAAACTTGTACATGAATATTCACAGCAGCATTATTCACAATGGCTGAAAAGTCAACTCACATGCAAAAACAACACAAACAGAGCCAGCCCTGAAGGCCTAGTGGTTAAAGTTTGGCGCTCTCACTGCTTCAGCGGCCCAGGTTCGCTTCCTGGTCATGGCACCACACCACCCATCTGTCAGTTGCCACGCTGTGGTGGCAGCTCACATAGAAAAACTAGAAGGACTTACAGCTAGGCTATGCAACCATGCACTGAGGCTTTGGGGAGGAAAAAAAAGAGGAAGATTGGCAATAGATGTTAGCTCATGGTGGATATTTCCCTGCAAAAAAACAAAAACAAAAAAACAAAAAACAACTCAAATGCCTATCAACTGATAAATGGACAAATAAAATGTAGTATTTCCATGCAATGGAATATTATTTGGCGATAAAAAGAAATGACATACTAATACATGTGACAATATGGATGAACCTTGGAAACATTATGCTAAGGGAAAGAAGCCAGGCACAAAGGACCACATACTGTATGATCCCATTTATATGAGATACTCAGAATACGCAAGTCCATGGAGACAGAAAATAGATTAGTGGTTGGTTAGGGCAGAGGGATGCGAGGTTCAGGGGTGCCAGCTGAGAAGTGTGGGTATATGGAGCTTCTTTTGGGGAGAATAAATGTTCTAAAATTGTGGTGATAGATAGAACACTATGAGAATATACTGAAAGTCATTAAACTGTATACTTTAAATGGGTGGACTGTATGGTATGTGAATTATATCTCAGCAAAGCTATTTTTGAAAAGCAAAAGAAGGCTCAACAAAAGAGAAATGCCTCTTTTCTGGCAATTTGCCCTTCTTGCAATAAATATACAATCCTGATGACACAAAATAAAAATTATAACATTTATATTCAGACTCAATATAGGTCAAAATTTCATCAAATAATCAGATGCCCAAAATATGATAATGTATACATTGATAGTTTCAAATTTTCAGGGTATTTCTAACCTTTAAAATAAAATCAGACTGAAATAAGAAGTCTGCTCACTTTGGGTCTAAATTAGTTCAAAACAAGCAAATATATGTTAGATTTGAACATATACTTGTTCAAATCCAGCATTACAGGATCGCTGGTCTATTTTATCTCTAAAAGAGCAGCTGGAAGCAGGTTTCCTTTTATCTCCAAGGAAATCCAATTATTTTGTCAATTTCCACTGTTTGGGACAGCAACATATCCCATCATTTCTGGTCCTAAACTCACAGTCAGCTGATTGATTAATTTTTTTCATTATCTTCATAGAAGGATATAGATGAGTCTGACTTTCTGTGTCCATCCCCTTTTCTAAAGTTTAAGTCAAAAATAAGAGAAAATCTTTTTTGTTCTGTGGTTAGTTAAACCATAAAATGGAAGCAAAGCTTTCTGGGAAATAATATCTTGATCTGCCAAATAAATTCACAAAATTAGCGTCTGTTGATATGTTGATCAGAGAAAATGTATAATATACATTTTCATTCAAGTCTAGATATTATTTGGAGTATTCAGTGCCAACATTAATTTTGTTTCTACCCAGAACTTCCTAGATGTTAAAAACAGTTATATAGATTTTGCTAAATAGTCAGTGGAATAATAATGACTTAATCATATCCTGGTGAGTTCTGATAATGTTATGGTAGAAAATAAGTTGGAGGTTGGGGTGAGGAGAATCAGTTGATAAGGAAAGAAACAGGGCACAATATTTCTAGAGCTTAATTCTACTGCAAAGATCAAGACATACGGTGAGGCTACTGTTTTTATGTCAACAATTACTGACTCAGAGCCCCCAGTGTTCTAGGTGCTGACATACACCAATGAACAAGACAGACAAAATCCCTGCCCTTAAGGAAATTTTAATTCTAATTTTTATAAAACACAAACACACAAATCCTTCTTTCTTTACCGTCTCACAATGCATAATGGAATGTAACCAGGGTAACCACGTCCGAGTCTGAAATTTCATCTGGTGCTACTTCGGAATCCTGACATCATGAATAGCAATAAATCTCTTTAGATCGGTGCTTAGATACGTAGATAAACTAGATGCACTCAACATGGTAACCACCTTTTTAAACCATTTGCAAATCATCGACCTGATTAAAGTATTTGTTCTATCCACTGTGAGGAAAAAGAATAGGAAAGCTGTTTCCATTACTGAAAGCCCAGGGACATGGACTGGTTTTAGAGCCAATGGGAATGTGTAAGTGTACATGGGTGTTGGGGGATTGGTACGCACGCAGGTAGGCACTCAGTGCTTTGATGTGGTGGAATGGAAACGCATGGTACTCGGAACGGGAAGCTCCACCACGTCTTGGGAAAGTCTCAAATCTGTGGGCCTGTGTTAACTCGTCCCTTTAAAAAAAAATCTGAACTACAGTCATACTTAGCTCCAAAACTATGAATCCATGATTTTCTATGTGAAACCCAAAGCTACAATTCCTGAACTTTTCCTACAGTGATCCAGAAGAAGACAGTCTACAGGGAGAAGTAAAAATGAAGTAAAGAGATCAGTAGTCTCAGATCTGCCTTTCTTTCCACCACTCAGTTTCTTCCTACAGCTCAGGTATTTGGAAAGTCTAACAAAAAAATGGGTTGTGAGGAATAGAGTTTAAGATTTGTATGTGCAGGGGATGACAAAATAAGGGAGTAAGGGAATTCCCAAAGGGAAGGAGGGGTCAGGGAATCCCTAGAAGTAAGGGAAAGACTGGAGGGTACAAGGAGGAAGGCCGGGCAGAGGGGCTGGGCAATGAAAGCACGATAAAGACAGACAAAAGCAATGAAGAGAAATCACAAAGGACTGTTCTTATACTAGCTTCCTCAACTCACTTGTTTCTTGTTAGTCTCCATCACAGGATGCTGGTTGAGGCTCCACAGCACCCTCTTGAAGACCTACAGCACCTTCTCAAGGATCCACGGCCCCCTCTGGAGGCTCTGTTGCACCCTTTTGGGGATCTATAGCACCGTCTTGCCACTTTTCCTGGCTCCCCAGGGCTTCCTCCCAGTGCCTATTCTCTGCTCTCTTTGCTGGCTTCCAACTGCCATTAATTCTAATACATGCCCTTCCCTAACATGTTTACCTGGGGAAGAATCTAAGTAATTAATTCTCACTAGGTATTACTGATTAATTTACTAGAATCCTAAAAAGTTGTGCATTTTAACAGGAATTCCCTTCACCCAAAGGGTTGTTAGAGGTGGGACGGACCTTAAAAGTAAAAGCGATTGAAGCCAAGTCTCTCCTCCTCCCTCCACACTTCATTTGTAAGCTACATCCAGCCACACCAGGGCTGATGCTGTCTGTACTAGTCCTTCTTATACTACATTGCCTCCAGTGAAGGAGCTCCCAGCACCAGGACAGATGTGTTAGGGATATTTCTGAAGCAAGAGAGCCTTTTCAGCATGCTTAAACATTCCTTATAGGCTATGATCTTCTTAACTCACACATTAGGCTTTCCTGAGAAAGCAGACAGCAATACCATTAGCCCTGGATATAAAAACTTATCTACCACTACTTTAAATATATTTTTTAAATTTTGGATAACAGGTTTTGGTTAAATAATCCATCCTTATGATGGATTCTTTAATCTCTTTGTCTCTGAAGATGATCATATGCAGTAGTTGGAGAGCTAAGAACATCAACTTCTCACTTTTGCATCTAAAAAGTAGTGGTTTAGAGTACGGAATCTAGACTACATTGCCTGGGGTTGAATTGCAACTCTACCATCACCAGTGTGTGACTTCAAACAAATTATTAACCTTTCTGTTCCTCAACTCACTTGTCTGTAAAAATACTACTTACCTGTTAGGGTTCTTTGGGGATCAAATGTATTAATGCAAAAATAGTGCTTAGAACAATGCCTGACACCTGGTAAGCACTCAATAAATGGTAATTGTTGTTAATATCATCATCACCACCATCACACCACCACGACCATCATCACCATCATCACGATTATCATCACCTTGGGTAGTTATTTACTCAGAGAAAGTTAATCATACGATTACCAGATCCTCACTTCGCTTTGTGCCCACATAGATATGGTCATAATGTTGCTACTCACTGCTAATGTTGTACTTTTGTCTTTGACAATTATTTTCCTCTACTTTTACCATAATTGGTTTCAAGAAATGCTAATTCGTTTTATGAAACTAAATGAATTCCATGAGTCATCTTTGTCTACATTAAAAAGAAGAAAGTAATATTTCAAGTGGGAGCACGCTGAATGGATGTATGGAGACTTTCTCCCTATCTGGAATGTAATATTAAATATTTCAGGACTATGATTTAGTGTTACAGAACATTCAAAAGTTTCTAGACATCCTTATATTTGGGCTTCCATTTTTAGCTATAATGTCCTTTATATATGCTCTTACTGTCTTTCATACTATAACGTATAACATATTTGTTTTAAAGCTTCAAGCAATTGGATCCAGAACAATAAAAAAAATTCACTGAATTTATAATCCTTGGACAGTAAACTAATATCAATGACTCATGATTAGTTCTACCATGACAATGACACCAACAGAAATTGTCTTCATTTAATAAAGTTAGGATTCCAAAAATAGAACTAACTCAATGAATGTTTTGCATCAGTGCTGAAAGATTTTATAGGAATTGTTTATTTATTTGTTCATTTGATTGATTTTGATACAATCAAAAAACACTGGTACCAAAACATCTCTCTTATGAAGGTCAAGTTAGAGAGTGCATATTTAGTAATGTGACCAAGGAAAATTTAGCAGCTCAATCAAACTACACTTAATAGCCCAAAATCTAAACACCTGCTATTTTCATCTTACCTGTATGAAAACACCTGTATTTTCTGGTATTAACTCCTTTTCCATTCTTAACCAACTACCTTCATAAATTATTTATGTGGTGTTTATAATCTTAAGTCCTCCTGAGTAAGCAGAGCATATCCATCCAGATTTCTTCCCTGGTCTTGAGGTTCTAGCAGACAGGTAACGCCCCTTTATTGGATTCATTCTTTCCCCAGCATCCAACTTGTCCCCTAAAGAATTATCCTGAAGAAAGTTTTCTGTTTTCATAAATCTCACCTATTCCCAGCATCATTCTCTCATCAATTAAAGTAGGTTCTACTTATAGGTGAGATTAATTAATGATTAATTACCAGGTATGTGGAAAAATTCATCCTTACAAATTATGTGGACCACAATATTTTAGTTTAATTACTATAAAAGTAAGTATATATATTTATTTTTTAAATTTATTTAATTCAAAAATGTAGCTTTTATTTCCTTCAATGGTCTTACACCTATGAAGAAAATTAGGATATCACAGAATCAACTCCAAACACTCTAAATACATTCACAGAACAGAATCTATTCTCTTAAGTGGTCATTTCTAGAAATTGACAAGCAAAGCCCTAAAGATTTTTGTGATTGATGTGGTTTATCTTGGTGATTTCTTACTCAAAACATTAATCACTTTAAATATTTCCAATCAACTGATAGGTTATATAAACGTTTCCGAGCATATGAAGATCTGCTAATTAATTTCTCTTCATTTAAGCCATTAAGAGGACTCTATAAAATAGTTTACATTCCTATCTATGAAGCTGATTCTGGCATCAAATAAATGTTCCAAAATCATTTATATATACACATGGGAAATAAAGCACATTCACTGAAATTATAGCAGTGTTTGTAAGCACAATAATTTTAATTGACAAAGTTCAGATGCGTAAAATAACATCTCTCTCAGTGATTGAGCTTGGTTGCTGAATGACTGAAACTTGCCTAAGTTAATTCCAAATTTTTTTCTCAGTCAATTTAGAGCTTTTCTTAGTCAAGCAAGGCATAAGCTCAATCAATTCAGAATTATTTTTTTCTCTTCTCCCAGGGTGTCCAGTCATGGGAAGGGGATGAAGGTGTCAGCCACCTTGCCTGATCCATTTCCTCCCTGGCATTCCCTCATTACAATCGAGAAAACTCTTCAGGGACGACTGGCTTCTAAGCAAATCTTGCCCTCTTTTGAGGGCCAAATATTCTGGTATCCTGATTATATTGATGCCTGACAATATAGTCAGGCACAGTGTTCATAGTCATTTCCTAGGCCCCAGGCTCTCATGCTCCCAAACATCTCTTTATCTGGTGGGAGTGGAAGGGGAACTGGGGGATGGATTTTATTGTCCCCCTGAGATTCCTAGCCTCCAGAAACTTCAAGGCTTGCTCTCTTGCCTCCTTTGAAACGTTCTCCTCCCAGGCCCTTCCCTGGCACTGAGAGTTCCCATCTAATCCATCAGAAGTGATCTATAACAAAAGTTATTTTCCTGATGTCATCTGTAGGCAAAGGATTCAACAAAGAATACTTGCAAACAAAATGGATACAGTCTGAATGATTTATACTTTAATCAAAATGCATTCAGAACAAGTGCCTGATGCACTTTGCCATCAATCTTGAAAACCACCACAAAAAATGGCTAATTGTCATTATATTTTTCTGAAAGGAAAAGTCATCACTGCTCAAAAAGTGCCATCAAATTTAACTTTCCTAGATAAAAACACAAACACTATTTTTCTCTCTTTTCACACACAGTGCCTCGTACATGGTAACTCCTCCAAAAATGATTCCTAGATGGATAGCTTTCTCTTGAAGAAATTCTTTCCAAATAATTTATTGTGGTGTTCTACTCAGAACCTGAGCAAATGATATATTAATTTTTGATAGCGTCACCACCACATCCAATTATTCCAGTCTGAGGTCACATTAGACCCAAAACAGCTTGGTCCTCCATGTAAACAATGCCATTGGTGACTAGGTATGTGCTCATTTTGTTTAGACCTGGTATCAAAATCAAAGACTGAGCATTTCCAAAAAAGCATAGGTGTTTCCAAAAGAGGGGAAACGGCAAGAGAAGATTCTGCCGTGATCCTAAAAATGTAAGTCCTCTAGAAAACACTTTTCCCCACCATTTTACTGCAATATGAGCTATTTTGCCACATTACTCACATAGCCAGAAATTATAGGCATCATGAATTGGAATCAGCTGCCTGCCAAACGAGGTACTTATGCCCACTTTCCTATTCATGGTGGCCTTAGGAACTATGATCCTTTCATTAGCTATTTAATTGTCCTGGGAACATCCCGAGTCAATATTTTTATTTCCTGTTTTCACCTGCCAGTGGTGAACGTTTTTCTCCATTTTCTGAACATATGACTAAATTTAACATGGTAGTTATGACAAGACATGCAGGCAGCTGCCCAGGCCAAATGAACTGGAAAACTCGAACGATTTAGAATATGTTTTTCTGTTTTGAAGGAAGCTAAAGTTCTGAAGATCCTTCCTCCCCACACACTAATTTCATTGAGATGCTACAGTTTATTTGAAAAAATTTCCAAACTTACACAAAGTGAAAAGCTAAACAATCTCAATTCTGTATTACAAGAATAAGGTAAAACATTTTATGCATTTACTTTGATAAAGTAATCATGAAACATCTGTGGTATCAATCCCTTTTTATGTTAGCCTACTGAAAGCAATATTGCCAGCTAAACATTAAATGAATTCCTTTTGTTTCATACTCATAAAATTTATTTTCATACAAAGAATCTTTGAAGATTTTATAGTTCATTTTAGCATCATTTTATGACCTAAAACCCAATTAGATTCAGAAGGGAGATTAAGCCATCATACTTATATTATCTCTTAGTAAATTATTTTTTATCAATTCAACATATGACTCTTTTTATCTGAATATGAAACTTTACTAACATAACAAAGGTATGAAATATATTGGTTTTCATAATCTGTTTTGCATTTCTTCTTTCATTTTTCCAAGCAAATAGATTTTATAAAATACATGCAAAATGTGAGCAATCTGCTCCTTTTGTATAATCTATCAGAATAGCAACCAAAAAGTGCCTGCTGTGGACTGGAAACCCAAACTTGTCAGAAATGAGTATAATAGAGGAGTAAGTAGGTCTTCCTTTTAATACTTTTAAAACCATTTAAAAAATATACACGATTTATACCAGCTTGATTTTGCAGACAGAGTAGTAAAGAAGAAAAGAATTAGAGATGAACAGCTGGGTCAAGGAGAGATGGAGGATTGAGAAGGATTGAGAGGGACGAGGCATGAGGTTCCTCCCGGAGTGGACAAGCCCAATGACAGGGAAGGAGAAGACATAAGTGTCACTTGTCAATTGTGTAGCAGATGTTTTAGAGTTATTGTAGCAAACAAACCTTCAATTCCCAGGGGTATCTAGAGCCAAGGGTTTCTAACGCTTTTAAGTAGTGACAGTCTCTCTTCAATTGCTTCATTTCATTAGACCCAGTTCCCGTCTACACCTTCATAAGCTGTGAGTGTGTGTGTGTGTGCGTGTGTGTGTGTGTATATTTGTACTTTTCTTAAACTTTACTCAATTTGAAGAGAAATACCAGACACTTTGGTCTTGTTTTACAAGTGGCCATTTAAGTTATCTAAAATAACTTCTCTTTTTTTAATTGAGGCATAAGTAACATATAACATTGTGTAAGTTTAAGGTGTAGGACATGTTGATTTGATACATTTATGTATGGCAATATGCTTACCACCATAGCATTAGCTAGCATCTCTTTCAGGTCATGTAATTACCATTTCTTTTATGTGGTGAGAACAATTAAGATCTAGTCTCTTTGCAATTTTGAAGTTTATAATATGGTATTGTTGTCCATAATCATTTTGCTGTGCATTAGATCTCCAGGACTTACTGATCTATTAATTACAAGTTTGTACCCTTTAAAAACATCTCTCCAATTCCTCCACTCCCCTCCTCCACCAGCCCCTGGTAACCACCATTCTACTCTCTGTCTTTAAGAGTTTGGCTTTTTTACATTCTAGATATAAGAGATATCATACAGCATTTGTCTTTCTCTGTCTGCAATAACTTCTCAACTCAGGGGAAGACTGAGAAATTACCCAGATAAAGCAATATTTTAAAGCTTTCAAGAGACTTTCTATGCAGTACATTTATAAATGCTGCACATGTATATACTCACAAAAGGATTTCTCTGCTACTGAGAAGTCTTTTCACCCTCACAATAGTAATTTAGGTAACAGTTATTAAAGACTACAAGAGGCTCGACATTGTTTTCAGTGTTCTACACACATAGGTTCTTAATACTGACAACAACCCTCTAAGCTGATCTTGTTATTGTCTCCACAGAGCACAGAAAGGTGGAGCATTGTGTCCAAGGTCAGCCAGCTAGTGAGTGGCAGAGCCAGCATTCAATCCCAAGCAGTCTGGCTCTGGAGTGTGTACTCACCACACCACAACACAGCATCTCATTTCATCTAGTTATAGAGGGACTATTACATTAATTTTTTAGATGAGGAAATTAAGACTCAGTGGGGTTAAATAAGTTTCAAGTTTCCTCTGCTAACACGTGATAGAAACTATGAGTCAAGCCTAATCTTTCTGATTCCAAAGTCCATGCTCATAACCACTTATGAGCTCTTCAAACCACTACAGCCTCCTAAATACAGGACCACTGTGTAAAATGTGCAAGTTACCATGACCATTAAATACAACAGAAGCAAAAGTGGACAAGTTAGAGTAGTGGCCTGATCCCCACAGTTTCATTAAGCGGCTCCCCCTGGATAGGACCAGTATTTCCACAACTCTAACCACAGGACAACGGTCCCAGGCTAATCCTCCCATCTGGCCTAGAGCTGCTATTGTCAACATAGAGATGTTCTTTGTTTTCCTGCTCTTTACAGATCCTTATAGCAGTTTCTCTGCCTCCCTGAGTGGCCACAAGGCTAGCCAGAAGAAATTCAACTCCCAGACCCAAAACTGGATTCAAAATGGGAATTTCCCACAAGCCTGAGTCAGGAAGAGTGTTCCCACAGAGCTCTTTGATCCTGAGAGAGGGAGCCCAATGGCACAAAGGAACAGAAGCAGATCATAGAGGAGAAGGCCTTTGTTGCTGGAGATCTTGTCCTTCTAGATGAGCACTCTGGACTTCAGAGTGGCTGGTTCCTGCTGAGTTTGGATGGGCCTGGCCTCTGCCCCTGCGCAAAGCAGTTGGGGAATTTTGAACTCAAACATAAAAGCACAGCAGTAGGCGACGGAGTCCACAGCTCCAGCCTGCTGGGAGCCCCAGCCAGTTCACGCACCATATGTGCCCTGCTTATCCATCTGGCTTAATGGACAAGGCCAAACAAAGCACAAACAAATGGGAGAGCAGACTTTCGCCCTGGCCTTGAAGTACACAGTGACCTCACCTTGCAGAGTTTTCCTGTAAATCATTTGGGTTATAAGTAGTTTAATATAAAGTATAAAAGCCCAAGCTATGCAAAGCTCCAAAAACGGAAGAAAAGTTCCGAAGTGATAGCTGATTAGCAGGCTAATCACCTTATAGCAATTTTTCCATTTACCAATATTACTGCATAAGCAAAACCTGAAATTCAGTGAAGTCATGGAAACTTGTAGTTTAACCACATGTGAATCCAAACCCAAAACAATCACAATTTATATGACCACCACAAAAGCTTCTGTATTACTAAATTATTTCTCAGACTGAGGATTGGGCTCACAGTTTAAACAAAAGTCAAAACAGTACATTTTAAATTCATAAGAAGAATCCACAGTCTCTGAAAGGTAATGATTCTACATTTTAATCGTGCTTTAAGTAATTTCTATTTTAACTTTAGGTTTCTGCTTTCTGAAACTAATATATCTCTGTGACTGATGCTTTCACTGAGTTTAGTGTGTATATATGTATACGTATGTATATATATTATATATACATATGTATATAGTATACATATTTATAATATATAATATATATTTTTAAGTTAGTATAGCATGTATACATAGATAATAGACAGTAAATATACATAGTACATGTATCTTTCAGGTTAAATGTCAATAGCCCAAACATTAACCTTGGTCCGTATCCAGTTACTCAGCCTCAAGCACTATTGACATTTTGGACCAGATAAGTCTCTGTTGTAGGGGATTATCCTGTGCTTTGTAGGACATTTAGTAGTACCTCTGGCTTCTACCCACTAGATGCCAGAAACACTGCCCCCATTTATGAAAAACTCAAAACATCTCCAGACGTTGTCAGATGTCCCTGAAGGGCAAGTCAAAACCACGCCTGGTTGAGAGCCACTGATCCATATGATATTGAGAATAAGTTCTGAATACTAATCAACCCCTTTTTATTTATATTCAATCATTCAGTACTTGCTATTACTCGATACTAATGGTTTGAGGTAATGACTAGTCCTATTATTGAATTTTTAATCCAAGTTAATTATTTGTCTTCTGAGCTCATAAAAATGATGTTATCATGGTTTTACCTTTCTGAATATCATGAAAATCCAATCATACACAAAAGTCTGTGTATTATATAAGAGAATGAATATACAATATGTTCATAAACTACACAACTAAATATGGAAGTTCTTATAAATCTGAATTTTCCAAATTGTTCCTAAGTCTACTGATAAGGCTTCATATTTCACTCAAGAAGAATATGGGTTTGTCCTTCAAATCCACGATAGTCTGTAAAAACTCAAAATGTGCGCAAATTGATGTAACTTAAAAAACACATGTAATGTAAAAAAAATTAGGTCAATAAATTAGGCCTTTAAAAACCTGTGTTCTTTTGTCTCCCACTATGTTGGGCTTCATGGGAGACATTAAGAGGAATCAGGCTAACATGAGCCTTTACTTGAAAAGGCATGTCAATAGTAGAGGTGGGAAAAAAGAGAAAAAATAATTACTGCCAGCTTTTGGTATTAAGGAATAGGTTCTACATAATGGATAGATATACAGGAGAAAATTATCAAGCTAGTACAGTATAGGGTGTGTTAAGATGAGGAAGAATATTTAATTAGTCTGGATTATGGAATTACAGACTTTGTGAAGGTATGTCGTTGCAGGAGTGGGGGAAGAAGATATTATAAGGAGAAGTGAGAAATAAGAACATAAAATAGTCGAAACCAGATTATAGAAGGCATTATATGTCAGATTAATGAGACTGGCTTGTTCTACAATCAACAGGGAGCCACTGAAGAAAACTGATCAGAAAGACCAGAGTTAGGTGGTAAGAAGATATGTTTTCTGTATCTCAAATACTGCATCTGTCTCCCACCTACATGTAAACTACTTGACTACCTTCACCTACAGGTGGAATGTGGTCCCTTAAAGAACTCTACCTAATTCAGAGGCCCAGGATCAAGTCACTTTTGTGACTTACCTGACTCTCAGTTTGTGTCCAAGTGCTAATAACTGGTTGACTTATTTTTAAAGTCACATCCACCTTATTCTCAGTTCTAGTAATTAGGTCCTGGACTGTTTTCTTTATTTACATCCCTATTGATACCTCAAGACATTTTGGGGTGGAGACTGAACCCTGAAACAACCCTCATCCACCAGAGGAAGTACAATCCAACCTGCTATTGACCAAGATTTGCTATGGTAGACATGCCTTCCCTCCTTCCGCCTGGGTGCATCATCTAGTATTGCTTGATCTGGCTTCCATGTAGTCATGCTCTTCCAGCTGCCTGGTCAGCTGAGTTACCCTGGGGTCACTTTCCATGATACTCAACAGCTGCCAGCAAATGACTCCCTATTACCTTGCTCTATAAATACTAAGTTTCCTGAGATTCTTCCCCTACTTCCTGTACCATCCTAGTGGGCAGATTTATTCCAGGCCCAGTGCCATGTCTGCCTTGTTTCACTGAGGTTAACCCTCTGTGCACAACTAGAGTATGCGATGACAGATAACTGGCAGGCAGGCAGGAAGGATGGAGGAGAGACAAAAGCAGCAAGAACACTAGTGAGGAAGCTATGTGTAGTAGTACTGAGGGTGGCCTGAACCATATTAGTAATTTTCCTTAATAGAGCTAGAAAAATATGTTTTAGTGCAAAAGCAAACTATTTTTATAATGTGTTTTGTATGAAAATATGTTTTTCACAATTAAATATGATACTTAAAAATCCCTTTCTATTGTTCTAAACTTACTATTTTAACCTAGGACCATTTTTAGTAAACTTCTTATAATATTGCCTTACTTAAATCATTGCAATCTCTTTTTTTCCAGATGTTACATTTCTTTTAAATAATTACAAAAAGTCAAATCAAATTAGCCCTTCCATTTCAAAAGTGAAAAGCTCCAGTGAGCAAAGATGAATTTTTATGGCAAATTGGTTAATAAAGTGCTGTCATGAGAACTGGACCTTAAACGAGAAAGTGACTCTTAATGTTTAACATTTCCTTCAGCAATCTGAATTCTTCTCCCAGTCACTGAAAATTTTTTCTGGTCTCACCACAACTCATCACACTGGACACACTGGGATTGCTTCTTTAATCTCCTATTTAATTAAAAACAAAAACAAATAAACAAACAAAAAACACGGGCTCTGCTAAAAGAATCTGGCTTAGTTCCAACATTATTTACTTCAACCTCAGTGACTATTTGCGATTTAGCCAGACTGTAGTGGTTCTCAATGTTGGCTTTCAAAATGATGCCCATAAATTAACGTAAATAAAGTGCTTCAAATAGTGCCTGAAATAGTGCCTTATATGTGGTACATAAGTGCTTACTATTATTATTACCAACACCTGGACTCCACATAAAACCAACTAAATCCCAATCTGTGGGGATGAGGTAAGCCATCAATGTCTCTGGGCTCTCACAACAGTACTTTTTTAAACCCATCTATGTGATTCCAACGAGCAACCAGTGCTGAAAAACACTGAGGTTTAACCAAATGCCAATGAAACAAACTTCATGGCTTACATCTCAGAAAAGCTGACCAGTCCCATTCTGTGCCCCATTGATAAAAATATCTACCATTTTGCCAGGCACTGTGCATGTCAAAAAAGACAAAAAATGAGTAAGACATTCTCTACCCTCAAGCACTTAGCAATCAGTTAGGTGAAATAGGCCATTGGCAAGTAAATACAGAGCAGTTCTTTAAGGGCAAGAATAGTGATATCAACTAAGAGCGTGAGCCAGACAAGGAAAAGACCAGCCAGTTGTACTTAGATAAAGCAAGGAAGGCTCCCAGACAAACAGAAACTTGAACAGACCTTCAAGGGATGAATGGGATTGTGTTGAGTAGAAAAGGAAGGGAAAGACATACCAGATAGAAAGGTACGTCTGAAATATACAGAGAGAGGAATAGCTCAAAGTGTTCAAGGACCTATGAAGAAGTGAAAAAGTTAAAGCAGAAGATGCTCTGGACAAATCTGAACGGCCTGTAAAAACAAGCCAAAGAATTGTGAGTTGTCTTTGTAGGTAAAAGGGATTCAAGGAGGCATTTTCAGAAAAAGAGGAACATAATTATATCTACAACTTATCTCTCTTCTGTCTTCATTTCTCAGGGGCAGCAATAAACCTACACAGCAGATTTAGGCTCTCACATGGTCATGCTGACATGTTCCTCGAAACCAGCTTCTCTGTTGTGTCTTCACAACAGTTCTCTTGAGGAATAAAGACAAAATATTTAAGAAGTTAAATTTTTAGTCATAAGCCAAACAAAGCGAAGAAAGTTATTATACAAGTCTTTTTTCCATTTCTTTCAGCGGAAGCAAATAAAGGAAAAAGTTTTTTACTGTAAGGCTCTACATTAGACCCATCCAATATTACATATAAAACTATACTGCAAGAAAATGTGAAGACAAAGTGTGAACCTCATAGGTAAAAAGAAAATGACTCCAAAAGAAATTATATTTGAGGAGGGATATCTTGAAATTGTAGGTTTCTTAACAGAATCTTTTAACAGAAGTTTTCTTTCAAAATAAGACTATGCATAAGGACTGGCTTATTTAAGTTAGAGGGTAAAGGTATCATGTAAATAGTAACAGTAGCAAATATTTATTGAAGACTTAGTATGTGATGAGTACTGGGCTCGTTGTCCTCACTACAAGTGTGTCACTACTACTTGTAAAGTCTATTTTACAGATGAGGAGACTAAGGATTAATACTGTCAAATAAGTGTCAAAAACTGTCAAGGGTCTGATATTTTACCCTCCTTGAAAGCTAACAAGTTAGCCCACCACAGTTTCATTGATGCTTGCAGAAGGCATGAGTCTCCCGGGTCAGAGACAAAGGATTTTATTACTTATAGCAGTAGCTGTAGCCAGAGTATTCACATTTTCTTTTGCCATTTTCCTGAACCCCAGTTCCCACAGAGCAACACAAAGAAGACCAGATAACACCTGCACACACAATAGATCGTGTTACAGGAATTTTATAATGTATTACAGGAATTTTTACAAATTGTGTTACAGAAATTTCTATAACAGACACTAAGCATGCCTGCCCTTTGCTCTGGAGGGAATACTGTCTCTATCTTCAAAAGTTATTCACTATATAAACATGCTTAAACGAAGTCTGAACCACAGGCAGTCAGTGTGTCTGCTTGAAAGACATGAAGACACACAAGAGAACCATGGAGAGCTGTCTCCCAGCAATGAGTTGCCCATGTTAACACAATTAGTAAATGACAGAACTAGAATTTAAACTATTAGGTCCACGTCATTTGAGCAGCAGAGCTCCACACTGAAGTATCAGGAAGCAAAGCATGAAGGACAGCCTGAGTTTCATGGAACTCGAGAATCCAGATCTTCTAGTCTATGAACCAAGAAGACTTCCAAGGAGCCTCAACTGTCAACACTGGTTAAGAATTTCTCCTTTCTAAAGGGAGGAAAATGAAAAAACATCCTCTGGAGGAGCATAGGTCTCTTTATGTGGTGAGGGAAGTTGTAAAGAGACAGTGAGCAAAATAGCATCAGAAAAAAATAACCTATGCTATTCTTGGATGTTGTCTCCAGATGTTGTTTTAATTCTAGTCTGACTTAAAAAGTAGATGAAAGATATTTAAATACTATGTCAATAGTGTAGCTTAATATGCCATTTTCCCACCCTAAGCTATTTTGGACCATTAGGCTCTCTGTTCAGGAAATATTAAAGTATGGAAAACATAATCATAATTTATGCCTTCCTTCAGTCAGAGAATTTCTTATTTTGCTCTTCAGAAGGGAACAAAACTCTTGTTTTAAATACAACAAAAGCTCACATCTGCTCTTATGCAAGCTTCTTCTGGCTGCACTAGGCTTTTCAAGGGATGACTGTGGACATGCATGCAAAGCCACACACTACCCTGGTTCGAACACATCTGGCATTCCTATGTCTCATCCCTGTCCTAAGTGTCTGCTCAGGAGTTCACCATGGAGGAGACTGTGTTGCTGCATTTTGTGATCTGTCAGTGAAAATGCCTGCTCCCCTATCAATGCCCATGTGTATGGAGACCTAACTGTTAGATCATGATTAGTGACCCTCCACCTGTTCAATACCCAAACCTAATTTTTGATCAATAAAATATCCACTGCTAAAGGTAAATACTGTTTACTGACCTCTTAGAACAGCAGCAATGACTTGGAGAAGAGAAGTAGTTTCATCTGATCTTAACATGTAAACACTTAGGGTAAGCCTCAGCAGGAATGCTAGCTTTAAGAGTTTCAAGCAAGGCTACACTGAGGCCAAAGACTCGTTTCTGCACACTGCAAAGGCCAATTTCTTGTTTCATGCTCTGTACACACCATCCTTGACAAATGAGACCTGCTGGAGATCCCTTGCTGTTTCTGAGAAACAAAGTGTTAAGTCTGACATGGGTCAGTGAAATCATTTTTTCTCTTAGATCGTGGCCAAGAAGAGGAGGAGATTAAGTCTCTCTTCCAGGATTTGAAATCTGTCCTGAATCCATGGCCCATGCAGATGCTGGTATGCTGCTTGGTATTTGGGGATTTCTTGCTGATGAATATAAGACAGCCAAAGCCTTGCTTGGCTGCAAAGAGAAACCAGAGAAAAATAAAGATGTGCTTTCGTTGGTAACATACTGTGGGGTCAGGATGTTGTTCTAGTGACTCACTTGAAAAAAAAATGTGGTAGGAAAACTAAATTCAACCCCATGACAAAGTGCTATGGCTTTTGTTTAGCAATAATTCCAGCCAACTCACTGGCCAAGATTCTTTTTATATAGGCTGTGTCGACATGATTCCAAAATATCCAGCACATTCAATTCTAAAATTTGCTTCAGTAGCCTGGCTATTTTGCTTGTGAAATGTTAAACCTGAACTGAGCTACTTTGAACAAATAATGTACGGAGCATACATACTGACTGACTGATTATTTGATTAATCAGTAGTGGTGTGAAATTCTTGGATGTTTTGGTGTTTTATAGACAGAGTCATAGAGCTCCCTACCCTTGGAACCCACTACTCTGGTATCATCTCTGCTTTTTGGCTTCTGGGGTAGAAAATATATTTCTCAACTAGAATAGCTTTATTGTCTTTGGAGTGGAAGAGGAGATGGGTGGGAGGGTGTAAATGACCATCTCGAGTCCATGCCTTCCGTCTTTGAGACATTCTGCCAAGCACTTCATTTGGGGTTTTTTAAGCCCCTTTATTAGAGTCTTTGTTATAGTCTGCTTTTTTTCTTCACATTAATGATTCTTCCATAACCATAATTCATGACATATGCATTCCTACCTGAGCCATGTTTGCTGTCTCTGTTACCTTCACATGGAGCAGCATTTTCTTCCATACTTACCTTCCAAATATTATCCAAACTTTAAGCGCAGCTCAAAGCTCTCTCTTGTACAAAAACAAGTGAATTCCCTCTTGTTCCATGAAACGATGTCACTGAACTACATTTATAGTTTTCTTACAGCATCCTCTGCCTTGTGTCCATGTCTGTGTCAACACTAAGTGTTTGCCCCTTGAGCATTGCACTTCTGTTTACCCCCATGGGCCCATTATGCTTCTATTTCACTTCTCCGTACCAAGCTCAGTTATAGTAGGTAAGTAAAAAATATTAGTTTTGATTTATTGAGTCCATATCCTCCAAATAAATATGCCAGATGACAAAGTGGTGCAGGGTGGGGAGAGGAAAGGCCAATGTCGAATGGCAACTTCAACCTGACTTAACATCTAATGCATAATTATTCGTGTTGGCAAATATCATCAGGAAAAACCCAAACACGATTGCTCTGCATTTTAAAATGCCTTATTTTTTCCCTTAGTATATTTATTCATACACAAACAATATTTACTTTTCTCCTGATTAAAACATGAATGTTTCTACTTGGCTTCCCTTGGGATTAACTGCTTCAGAACAAACCGAATCCAATAATAACGTGAATCTTCTTACTGCCCTGACCAACAACTCCATCCTTTGTTTGAAAACAATAATTTGATGCCAAAATACTGCCTTTCACTCAAGACAATGAAAGGAGAGGACAAGAGCCAGTGAATCTAATATAAAACAGCATCACCAGTCAACATGCAGTTGACAGCAGTAAGGAAGCAACCCTGAGTGGGTGGTTACTGCTACAGAAGGAAGATAGACTCTGAAATGAACTGCCTGGAACATAGGAGCGAACCTTTTTCATAATAAGTTTAAAGAGGTAGTACTATCCTCAAAGCATTTTTTAATAAGAATCAGTATTCTCAGGGAATTCAGGAGCAGATGTTTTTTCAGAGTCAGTGATTGACCCACTGGAAATGTTATTTTCAATTTGGGGATAGTTGGTTGATAGTCCTGGGTTTTTTAATAGTAATTTAACTGGCCCCATTTTGATCTGGTTTGATTATTAAAACCGGAGTCTAGGGATTTTACACTAAGCATCACAAATCGTGAGACTTTGCTCTCTGCCAATACTGTACTTGAGATTTCTAACACTTAGCAATTTTCTAACATTGTGGTTGAGGTCATCTTAGAAAGACCTACATTTATATTTTCCCCTTGTGATGCAAAATCAATACTTCACTGGCTGAGAAAAAGTGAGGCACTCCATTCATGTCAGACTGCTGAGTGCAAATGCACAGGAGTAGGCAGCAAACCTCTGCATGTTACGGAAACACAGAAGCGAGAAAAGTCCTGCTGATTCTGACTCTCTTGTTGGAAATACTAAATGTGTCCAGGTTCAGGTTTTTAAAATCTCATCTTCTTGCACTCCTTTAAATGAGGAGTTTCATAAAGAGCCTGCATAGCAACCAGAAGAAAACCTATAGTATTCTTGCAACACTTCTCCTAAGAATGCCCATCTACTTTTCACATGTTTTCTACTAAGTCAAATTTTTTTTCTTTTTTTTGGTCAATAAGACAATTAAGTAGCATACAGAATATATCAGTGAAAAAAACACGTGATGTGATTGAAAATCAATTAGCTGAGACAACATGGCAAGGACGACTAAAAATAAAGCGAAACCTCTAGACTAGGATTCTCCTGAAAAGTTGCCCCCAAACCCAAACATATAACTTTGGTTTAAGTACAGAGAAAATTAGTTACAATTTATACACAAAAGCTTTAAGATTTAATCATGAGCTTGACTCTATTTGTTTTCCATAAAGGACAGCTGCCCTCTCACCCACAGGTGACCCTTCATCTTGCTGCCCACCACAGGGCACCACATGCTTCAAGTGCTTCCTTCTCCAGCAGTGGTTCTCAAACTTAAGCAGGCACCAAAGTCCCTGGGAAAGCTTGTTAAAATGCAGACTGCTGGGTTCCACCCACAGGTTTCTGATTCACTAGGTCTGGGGTCAGCTGGGCCTGAGAATTTGCATTTCTGACAAGTTTCCAGAGGCTGCTGATTCAGTTGGTCTGATGACCACACTTTGGACATCTCTGCTTCAAGAGGGAGCAGTTTGGATGACAGCATTGAGGGTGTAAGGGGTGGTGAGGAGAGGAGCCAGGAGAGAGAGCTATCGAAAGAGCTGAGCCTGAGGCCTTAGAAACAAGAGGCTACACTGACAGCCAAATCTGTGAAGGAGCAATATGGCTTAGAAATATTCCACGTGGTCAGATTGAACCAAGAATGAAGAAGACATCAGAAAAAAGAAAGAAGTTCTAGAAAAACTTAGAAGAGAAAGAGAGGTCACAGACCAAGTCCTTCATAAAATGACAGCAACTAAGACAGATTACAAGAAAAAACCAACCTACACCGTAAAATATCACCATCTTCTAATCCTCCCTTCCTCCACTCTCCTGGAATGTGGTGGAAGCTTCCATCTAAGTGAGCAAAACAGGTGTGAATCTCGATCCACTGACTGAAGTGTACAGGAAACGCCATTTTTCTGACTATTCAGTATTCAACTTTATTGCCAAATCCAAGTGCTATTCCAGCTTGGAAAATGCAACCTCACTTATTAGTGGGGTGTCCTCCGACCCCAGGGTTGTAATACTGAATGTTCAGGGGTCATAGGCTCGACCCAGGCATGGCGTGGAGTTCAGTGCTCTGGGCTCTTCAAATATAGGTCATCAATCTACATAAGTCACAGTCGGGATGTCATGGGCTTTGTTCCACAGCCCCTATCTGCTGCTTCCTTGCAATGTTGTTACCGTGAGAATCTCCTGTGATCCTCCTACAATCAGTCTGAGTAACAGCCCCACAGAGTAATTCTCTTCTGCATTCTCGCCACCTCTTCCAGGAAGCACAGTGCCTCTGCTCTGGGGCCCACAGACTGTCCGCTCCTCTCCCTCTCTTAGGCTGGAGGGGAATCTCTTTCCAGTTTGTGGTTAGAACACAAATTCCGAACTCCCCAGGGTCCACACCTACACTACTCTGGGATCCAAGAACCCTTTTCTTGCTTTTACTTCCTTCACAACTTTCTAAGTCATCAGAATTTAAGAACAAATGTCTGAGAGCGCAGTGCCTACAGGAGCCACATGGGTAAAGTAAATAAGAGAAGCATGTCAGGTATATACTATGAAGAGTGATAGAGAGTGCTGTGCACCGGAAAGGGGGTTAACCTTGAAAAGCATTAACAGCAAAAAATTTTTTCACTGTAGAGACCAATAAACACACATATTTGGGCCAATGGTGCAGCAAGCATCTCACTTGTGAGTATGGTTAAGGTTTATGGAAGACAAAGATGTAATGTGTATTTCTTCTTTCCTGTCAGCTGTTCCTGACACACTCAGTATCGTGCAGGTGCTATTTTCTTTTTTTCCTAGTCTCTGGAAAGCAACTCTTTTTTTCCTTATATATATATATATATATTTCTCTCTCTCTCTCTCTCTCTATATATATATATATACATATATTTCTTTTGGGTGAGGAAGACTGGCCCTGAGCTAACATCTGTTGCCAATCTTCCTCTTTTTCTTTTCCTTCTCCCCAAAGCCCCAGTACGTAGCTGTATATCCTAGTTGTAAGTCCTTCTAGTTCTTTTATGTGGGAGGCTACCACAACATGGCTTGATGAGCTGCGTGTAGGTCTGCGCCCAGGATCCAAACCAGTGCACCCCTGGCCACCAAAGCAAAGCATGTGAACTTAACCACTATGCAACCGGGCCAGCCCTCTGCTATTTTGTTGAGGGCAGTGATTTTTACCTGTCTTGTTCACTGGTGTATCTCCAGCAGGTAGAACAGTGCCTGGCACACTGTAGATGCACTCAGTAAACATCTTTTCAATGACTCATTGAATGAATGAATGAATAAATGAATGCATAACAGAAACGAGTACAATATTATCTTAAAACATTACCCAGCTCTATTATGTTTAGTTTGTACAAAGGATGCTGATGATTAAATGCTTCACTGCACAGAAGAGCAGATGGCACAGGGATCAAATATAAGGGACTCTTACAAGTCTGTATATTTCCATGAGGTCTGAGACCTCTCCTTTGCACCGACCATCATACCACTGCTTGGACATGGTAGTAAAATAATAAATTCCTAATGAAATGTTCAGTGTACTGGGCTGAAGGTAAATTAGGCAACTATGTTTCTGTCTGACCATAGCCTGCATGGTAGCTAACATAAAACAGAAAATTGAATAATATGGAGTGTTATACAGATTTCAGTGACTTCAAAAAAGGTCAAGAAATAATCTGAGGAATTCAAGCTTAGAAGCTGAAAACTTGATCTGAACCAATGTCTGCTGTACTTCTCCTATTCACTGAAAAGCTGTCTAACTTCACTTTTCCTTGGGAGAAATTATCATTGTATTGCTCCCACCTATTCGCCTTTCTGTTTCAGCCATCCTCTGGAGTGCATGGGTTTCTGCCTGCAGCTTCCTTTTTCATCTGAGGCCATTCTATGCAACCCTAATCCACTGGAATGAAAGTTCATCATCTCTGATCTGCATGGTTGATTCCATCCATGGATTGCTTCTCTCTGTGAAGCATTTAGCACTAAGCCAGGAGCACATGAGCTTTCAAAAACCCTCCAGAGGAACAGAGCTTTTGCTACTGCAGCTGTTCATTATTTGTGAATCTCTGCAATGTTTGACTGTTAATATTGCCCAGTTTGAGGAATACTTTGGTAAGAGAAAAGAATATTTTGGAGTCCATGTGTCCTTAAGCATGGATATTTGGGAGCCACTCTTCCTTCCTACTTTGTAGCAAGGATCCTCTCCACCTATTTGAGCTCCATGGTCTCTATTTCAATTAGGTACACATCACAGGCTACCTTCTCACGCATCCACTAATCAAGGACTGCTCGTCACTTGAACTGCTGCTGGTGAGAGGCAATGCATAAGAGCTTCAACTTGCAGCACAGTGTGGTAGAAAGATAATGAGAGGTGGGATAAGAGATCAGGGTGGAGTTACAGTTCCACCACTTACCCATACGATTTCTTTAATCACTAACCCCTAAAACATATGCCTTAGTGTAGACTTAAGAAAAAAGATGGCAGGATGGTTGTGAGGTGCAAATGAAATAAAAGTATGCAGAAGCACTTTGTAAGAAGTATAGAACAATGAAAATGTTAGTCATTGCTGTTGAGGGTATTAATCCTATTGGTAGGAGTAGAGTGGGAAGCAAGAAGGAAGATGTGAACAGGAAATTAATTGCCGTGTAACAGGAAACACAAAGGCAGGAGTCCCAAGACTCTGTGATAAGTGGTAGGTGGGGGAAGCAGGGAGGATGTGAGATCAGGACACCAGGGCTGACTAATCACTGTATGAGTAATCTGCTAGTCATTGCCCCCAAAAGAAGAGAATAAACAAGCTGGCCTGCAGAAGAGAGGGGCTGGAATGACGAGGCACACATTGTGGGACCTAACAGTTTGTGTCATCTTTCTAACATAGCAGGCTCCGTGAAATGATTGACAGTGGAGGAAGAAATATGTTTGAACATAATGTAAGAACATAATAAAACCTGAGAAGAAATGGTGAATTTTACCATGCTGGTCTTTCTTGTAGTTTACAGTTGATAAGAGTAAATACTTTTTAATCCCTTCTGCAGTCAGCTCAAACTCAGACAGACCTAGGCTGTGACAAAGACTGCCAGTTGCTTACAAAAACATCTTTCCCCTCGCCCTCCCTCTACGAGTCCTTCTCAGTACCCTGATCTTTATGCTGTTTATATTGCAACTCAAAACAAAAGACTACATTCCCAGCTACCTTGACACCTGGGTGTGGAGATGGGACTAACTTCTATCTGTGCCTTACGGTGAAAGTGTTTGTGAGACTTCAGGTAGATTCTTCCAATGGAGCTGACCCAGCTGGGAGGGGTCCTTTCATGTCCTCTGCCATTCTTCCTTTCTCCGGCCAGCAACATGGGCACGTTCCTACACACCCAATCCTCTACTATGTGAATGATAGTTCTTATGTGAGTGATAGTTGCTGCTTCTTCTGTGAATGATAGTTGAACTCCCACCAATCCATCTACATTTGTTCAAACAGCACCTCGCAGAAAACAAAAGGGCAATGATGTGGACCATGTGCCAAACCAAGCCAACCCAGTGCAGAGGGATCCCTGATGCCAATATGTGTGCTGCAAAATAGAGCTTTAGCAAAGAACCAGGCTGTAAAAATAAGATAAGATGGACTCTACAGGAGACAGCAATACTCTAGGTGAAAGCTTCCTAGAATCTAGAAATTAGAATGGTCACCAGGCCAACAAACATCCTTGTAGACCTACAAAGCAATACTGCTGAAAAACGAAGTGGATCTTGAGTCTGAAGACATGGAAGAAGGGCTCCTCTTTGACAGTTATCTACTATAGGGCATAGAAAAATATCTGAGAAAACAAACCAAATTCATCTTTGTCTTTTCTTTCTTTGCTGTTGTTATTTTATTGCTGTTGTTGGTCGTGCTGTTGTTTTTCTGAATGGCATCCTTGAGAAAATACAAAGAAGGTGGTCTCTACGACACAGAAAGCTATAAGAAGTACAAAAGTTAAGCTGTAAAAACTTCAAATGAGATAAAAAATAAATAGACAAGCGGAGTTTCCAAAAATTAAAAAATAATCCATAGGAAAATTTAAACCACATTGGTGTGGTAAATAGTAGAATGTATATTGGAAATTGGAAATAATAATGAGGAGGACAAATTTAAAAAGCAAACCCAGTATGTAGAAGATGAGGGGAAAAAGAGGGAAATGATAGAGGAAAGAGAATAGATAAGGAAGACAGAGACTGTGGAGCCAACACTCAAATAACTGCTACTCAGAAGAAAAGCAAATAAATTAAACAAAAATCATAATCAAAGATATTACAGAAGAAAACTTTCCTGAAATGAAAAAAAGACCATTAAGAGGAGACCAATATCATCAACATCATCCTCCCTTTTTTTCATTAAAAAAAATAAGGCAATATATAATAATCTAGGTAGAAAATATACATGTTACATACAAAAGCATAAAAATGAGACTTGTCTCGTATGTTCCCTCTAAAATATCAAAAGCTAAAAGAGGATGGTGAAAATATATAGATTTTTCTGGGATAAAAAGATATAACCCAACAAAATATTTACCCAGCTAATGTGGAGAAAGGTAATTGATATACATACAAAAATTCAAATCAATAAATAAAGGAGAAATAATGTATTAGAAAACAGGGAGACTAGATTTGATAAAGAAATCTAAGCTGTGGTTATTTAGAAAGGTCAGAAAAGAAACAAGGTTCCGGAACATGTAATAATTTAAAAGAGGGAATACAAATATACACACAAGAAATGAGAAATGCCTTATGAACACAGATAGAAAAATCTCAAAAATATGGAAAACTCTGGATGAAAATGGGTAACTTCTAGGGAATTAACAAAATTAATTCAAGAAGCAAAAAAAACCCACAAATAACCATGAAAAATAATGAAACAGTTATCAAAATGTATCCCTGAAATGGCCAGTGGGATGAGACAGATACATGAGTAAATTCAACAAAACCTTCAAGAAATAAAGAATTCCCATGCCGTTTAAACTTTTTCAGAATGCATAAAAATATTCCAACTTCCTAAGTCTTTATATGAAACTAACATAACTCTGGTTGCAAAAACTGAATAAGTAGCTCAAAAAGAAACTGTGCTAACATGTTACAAACACACTTATACAACCCTAAATAAATGATAAAAAATCTATTTCAACATAATATTTTTAAAATAATCAAAGAAATATACGTCCATGGTAGAAAATTTTTTAAAATAAATAAACACATATTGGCCGACCTCATAAAAAGAGAGAAAAAAAAGAAAAAGAAAGAAAAAATGGCAAAATAGTTCAGACTTCTCGATTAAGATAGCAGAGACAATGAGACAATCTACCAACTCCAACACTTGATAAAAAGAACAAAAATGCATGACATACTTTTCAAAAGAAATGGCCAAGCAAATAAATAAAAGATGCTTATTTGGTTCAGGAAATTCTTTAACTTTATCTGCATCTCTCGGAAGAAATGTAGGGAAAGTAAATGATTCAGCCAAGTTCTCAAAAGTATTACTAACGTTCCTAAAAATAGAGACCAGCTGGGAGAGCAGGCTGCAGGCGCGGTCAAGGGAACACCTTGCCAACATCTGCACCAGCGGAACTCATGGAGGAGGAGAAAACGTGCGGGAAGCGCCATTCTGCCCTCTCCCAGCGGCAGAGCAAAAAAGACAGGGCGTTAAGATCTCCAGCAATAAATTGCAGAAATGAAGACAAAAGAGCAGATAAATAAGAAAAAATTAAAAACTGTCTGCAAGAGCCAAACGCTGAGAGATTAAGTAAAAGGTGAACCCTGTCTTCCCCAGGTAACCAGAATGGGGTTAAACCCACAAGAAGCACTATCTTTTCCTGTTCTGCCTGGGGGGTAGCTGGGTGAACACACAGAAGACTCCTGGAAGAGATGTTTAAGTGGAACAATGAAAATGAACAACCCAAACAAACCCTCTTTACTGGAAGCATAAGCTTCAGGGCATCAGAGGCAAACAGGAAGATGGATCTGAAGAGCTCAGGGAGAGAACACAGCCCCAGTTAGATGGAGTGGACAGAGATGCAGGAAACACCCCAATCAGAGAAGAAAAGGCACAACGCCTGCTGTCCACCTCCCCCACTCTCGTGATCTGAGGCTAGGGAAGAACTGAGCAATAGCAACACCCAGTGTAGCTCTGAGAGAGAAAGACAGAGTGAACACACCTCCTGGAGAAAGTATCCTGGAGAATTCACACAGACAGTGCCCAGAGCAAACCGAAGGTCTGGATGCTGCCCACATGAGCAAGAAGAAAAGAAACGGCATTGCAGTTATGCATAAATACAACAAAAATATAGGGGGGAAAGTGGCATGGCCTACAAAAGGCACAGAAAAATCCTAGTGGGAAAGAAAAGGTATTCTAAGAGCAGCAGAGATTCCCTGAACTTGATTCACAGTGTGCAAGAGCTTAACAGGCACATGAAGGAAAGAAACAAACAAGCCAAAAGAAAGCCATAAAACCACAGGAGGAGATACAAAGGAGGACAGCAGAGATCAATTAACAGTCCAACAACACCACTAGAATCAGTATGCATCTATTTGATTAATTAGAAAGAACGAGAAAGAAGAAGAGCTGAAAGCCATATTAATAGAATCTAAGGCATGAGATAATATGAACATCAGAAAACAAGTTAGAAAAAAGCTGATAGGGGCAAAGCCAGGATAATTGGATATTTTATGTTCTTCTAATTGTGATCCAAAAAATGAAACAGAAGAAATATTCAGAAACATGAAAAAGTCCCTGAAATGAAAGAGAACCACAGATTAAAGGACAGACTTTCTCCACCAGGGAAAAGGGTACAGAGGGATCAGGAGTGCAACATATCCTGGTTGAGTTATTAAGATTCAAGGACAAGGAAATATTTTTCCACCATCCAGATAGAAGAGCAAGTCAGCTAAAAGGAGGGAAATCAGGTTGGTTGCAGACTTCTCCACAGGAGCATACTAAGCTGGAAAACAGGAGAACATTATCTATGATACTCTGAAGGAAAAAAATTATAATGTATCAAAATATATTACAAGCAGACATGGTTTTTTTCCAAACAATGGCAACAGCAGACATTCTGAAATATGAAAGAACTTAGGAAATCTATCTATAAAACCAACAGGTGGAGGAAAGGAAGGTGGGGAGAAGCACGAACCTACTAAAAATCTCGTGTAATTTTTAGAAAGATACTCCCACATCCCAATGTTTTCACAATCATTTTTCATAACCTTTGAGTGATTGTTTAGGAATTAAAATATCCTTCAGAAAAGAATCCATTCCAGGCTGAATTGTGTCCCCTCTCCCCACCCCAAAATCCATATGTTGAAGCCCTCACCCCCAGGACATCAGAATCTGACTGTATTTGGAGACAGGACATTTAAAGAGGTGATTAAGTTTACGTGGAGTTGTTAGGGTGGGCACTAATCTAAAATGACTGGTGTTCTTACAAAAAGAGATTAGGAAGCAGAAATACAGACAGAGGGACGACTCTGAGGACACAGCGAGAAGGCGGCCATCCGCAAGCCAAGGAGAGAGACCTCAGAGAAACCAACCCTGCCAACAGCTTGATTTGACCTCCAGAACTGTGAGAATAGATTTCCGTTGTGTAAGCCACCCCGTCTGTGGGACTTTTTATGACAGCCTCAGCAAACTAATACCAAACATATTCTAATGTTGAGCAACCTATTTAGTTTCACTTAATTTATTCTCTTTTCATAAATGCAAAAAAGAAAAATTATTGAAAGCAACACATAGAATATGATTACAGTTTTAAAAGTATTTCTGTCCATCTAACCTTCTATTTGTATGCATATGTAAGAGATATCTGGAATGATGTTCACTTATATTGTTAGCAATGGTTGTTTCTGTGTTGAGAGATTAACTGAACTTCTCTTATGGGGTATAAAATTTTTACAAAAAATCTATAATGTAATTTTCCTAAAAATAATAATAGAACAAAAAATATAATCTCCATTCACCTAGAGAAACCTTATTGCTACAACTCTGGCACAGATCATTCTAAGAATATCACACACGATACACTCTCACATACAAACATACTCACACATATACTCACACACAAACATACTCACAGACATACTCAAACACACACAAAAACACAATTTTTTCTAATGGGCTCATTCCACACTTACTACTTTTTCATCAAATAATATAAAACATATTAGGAAATACAGTTGAATAACATCTTTTTAATGTCTGCTTAGTCTCCATTGGGGATATATGCCTTAACTCATTTGACCAATATCCTACTTTGGAACATTTGGGTTGTTTATAAATCTTTGCTTTCCTCTATTCTGCTGCAATAAACATTCTTGTAGCTACATTTCTGTCTATATTTAAGAAAGAGAGATCAGCAAAACATTAAAGGAATAAAACACCAGGACCAAAAAGGATTCATTCAGAAATATAATTATGACTTAATATAAAGAAATACATTAATCAAATTTATCATATAAGCAGATTTAAAGAATAATTATATGGTCGTTTTTATATAGGCCTCAAAAGCATTGGCCTAACCTTAACATCTAAAGCCCTTATTAAACAAAAGAATACTTCCTCGAAGAATATTTGTCTTAAGTGAACAACTATTATAATTAGCAAGTCAAAATAACTAATAAATAAATACCCAAAAATCAATAGGTTTCCTATATACCAGCAATGAACGTATAAAAAATTCAAGAGGAAAAAGATGCTCTTCACCATAGCAACAAATATAACATATGTAATATTTTATAAAATGAATAATAAAATTAATAAAATATATAATAGCCAAAATATAAAATATCCAGAAAAATTTTAATAAGAATCTGTAAAACATATAGACAGAAAACTACAAAATTTTGCTAGAGACGTAAAGATTACTTGAATAATGAAAAAACATATACCATGATCCCAAATGGCAAACTCAATATGGTAAAAATAAAAATTATCCCAAATGAATGTATACAATGGATTGTTTTGGAACTTGAATCATGACAATCATTTTTGGAGAGTGTGATAAAACAATGATTTTTATATGTCTCTGATGGGAGTGTACATATGGATAAGCTTTTTGGAAGATGATTGTGAAATTTGTATCAAAACGCCTTTAAAATGTCCATGCCTTTGCCCATCAATGACAGAGAGATTTGTATATATACACATACGTATGCAGAAAGATTTACCCACACAGCCTGATATTGCACAGGAAGCAAAGATAAGCATTTCACAGTAGCTGCGTTCAAACAGCTCTGAGATCAGTACTGAAGAAGGAGGTAAATATATATAATTAATGAATATACATAAATGTGTGTGTATATATATATTCACACACTTAAGTATTAGAAACAAGACAATGTCAGATAAGGTAACTGTAAGACAGGTGCAACCAACACACCACGAAGGTCTTTAAGACCACATCACTGGGAGAAAAGGGTGGAATCTGGCGGTGGTGAAGCGGATTTATCATGAAGCTAATGACACCTAAGCCTCAGGGTTCCTCACATGCATGGGACACTTCCAAGGCCCTGGGAAGAGGCTTAGCGGAGTGTTCACATAGTCATATAATTATTTGTAGAATTTGCAAGAGTGGAATATTTCAACCTCACTTAGTAGGGCTTCTGTCTCTTTCAACTCATATTCCCCACTGGCTCACTTCCCCTCCCATGGAGCGGCTATGAGTATCTGTTGTTCAGCTAGGGAGAAATTAAGTTGGGGGTACATTTGTCGGGTTTAGTGGGATACACGTATATGACTCAGAGTCACCTCCGTATATTGTTAACCTACTGCTTTCCTTCACAGCATAGGAATGGCTTCCAAAAACACTCCTCCTATCATTGCACCAACTCTCTATGCTGAAACAAAGTGCAGGCTTACAGGATATAAACATGCCTGCAGTTCATGGCCCAGGAAACGTGTGGGTCACATAGGGAGAAACAGGAGTTGAAATGTATAGACCCAGAAGCTAGTCTGCAGAAATCTCTTCTGACCATTGGACCTGAGACATCGTAAGTAGAGGAACTGGCACTTTAGGATGCCTCAAACAGAAGTTTTTTCCTGACAGAAATGTACTCGATGAAGCAGAGCAAACAATTATAAGCACACTGAACTCCTTTTTCCCTTTTTTTGATGGCAGCCATGAGAAATAGAATTTATCAAACTCTCCATGTTGGTAGGACACAAACCTGTAACAGAACTGTAAACAGGAAGCCACCTGCATGTGAAATTGCATGTTTTATGCATCCCAACTCTCCGTGATAAAAAACAAACTTCATTTAGTCATACTCTCTCCACAGAAAACATTAGAAAATACTCATGTAAAGAGGCAATCAGACCTTTAAAAATTAAACATACTCTTACCATGTGATCCAGCAATGGCACTCCTTCGTATTTATCCAAAGGAGCAGAAAACTTATACTGTATCCACAGAAAATCCTGCACATGGATGTTTACAGCAGCTTATTTGTAATTGCCAAATATTGGAATCAACCAAGACGTCCTTCAGTAGATGAATGGATAAATAAACCATGGTCCATCCTGACAACGGAATAGGATTCAGTGCTAAAAAGAAATGAGCTATGAAGCCATGAAAAGACATGGAGGAAACTTAGGTGCATATTGCTAAGTTAAAGGAGCCAATCTGATAATGCTACATACTGTATGATTCCAATTATATGACTTTCTATCAGAGACAAAACTGTGGAGACAGTGAAAAGATTAGTGGTTGCCAGAGGTTGGGGCGAAGAGATGAAAAGGTGGAGTACAGAGGATGTTTAGGCAGTGAAAATATTCTGTATGATATTATAGTGACAGATATTTGTCATTATACTTTTGTTTAAACCCACAGAATGTACAACAGCAAGAGTGAACCCCACTGTAAACTATAGAGTTTGGCTGATTATGATGTGTCAATATAGGTTCATTCTTGGTAACAAATGTACCACTCTGGTGACTGATGTTGACAATGGAGGAGGTTGTACATGTATAGGGGCAGAAGGTGTATAAGAAATATCTGTACCTTTCTCTCAATTTTGTTCTAAACTTAAAACTGCTCTGAAAAAAATATCTTTGAAAAAAGATATTATGCAGCCAAAAATAATAAAGGGGAAAAAAAGCATTGTAGAAATGTGTCAGGAAGTTTATTAATACAAATATTGTGTTATTTTCCTGAATTTTATTATGTTTGTGATAATTGTCAGCTTTTTAAATTTTCTGGTTCAATGTACTTTCTTTTCTCATTCTAAACAAGTTCTCACTCTTGCACCTAAACTTTTGTGTGCACGTGTGTGTGTGTGTGTTTCGGTGAGGAAGACTGGCCCTGAGCTAACATCTTCCTCTTTTTTTTCTTGCCGATCTTCCTCTTTTCTTTTTTATCCCCAAAGCTGCAGTACATAGTTGTATATCCTACTTGTAAGTTGTAAGTCCTTCTAGTTCTGCTACGTGGGATGCCGCCACAGCAGGGCTTGATGAGCAGTATGTAGGTTGGTGCCCAGGATCCAAACTGGCGAACCCCGGGCCACCGAAGCAGAGCACGAGAACTTAAGCACTACACCACCAGGCCAGTCTCCTAATTTTGTATTTTTAATTTTGTATTCTTTTTTCAAAGAATTCTCTAAAAATTATAAGTAGTGGGTTCCACAAAACCTGGATCTATCTTTGTTCAGGGAAGGTAGTTTTAGGCAAAAATGACTTTATGAAAACAACGAATGATACTATTGAGGGCCATTCCTCAAATCACCAAGGTTTCCAAATACCCTAGAAGGAACTTAAAAGGAATGAACCTAACTAACTGAGAATGACTTGAGCCCCACGTGTCTGCAGGAGCTTGTCTGCCTAGCCCCGAGAGAGACTGCATCCTAGGTTTGGCATTGTCCCCCAAATAGTTGGTTCACTCTTCTTCTAGCTGTCCCCTCCACATAGACAGACCACTATCCTACGAACTACCCTTCCTTACAGTGCTGTGCAGGTTTCTCTTAAGCACAGTACAACAGAGCATATCACCACACAACATAGCTTGTTTATTGAGTTTCATGCATAATACATGGAAAAGTGTTCTTAATCATCCTGTCCTCATATCCGTGGCCCTCTTTCCCCAAAACATAGCAGAGCACATTTCTTCCATATGCTACACCTGTGACTGCCTCTTTATCCCTGCTCCCCAGTTTCACAAACCTTCGGGGTGGCATTTGAGAAAAGCCTAGGATGTCTGGGTAGGCTTTCTATGATGGAAGTTGTATTTAGAGGAAATGAGAGGCAAGGTAAGCCATAAACACTTGCCTGTGCCCTGAAGTCTGAAGCAAATGTGAATGGCTTCTGGCTTTCGAGCTTTTTCCAGAACCTTGGAGTCAGTGATAGAATGTAGATGCAGACGAAGGCAGATGTAAGACTAGTTGCTGGTTTAGAAACCAATAAACTCAACTTACGAGTTCCCTAACTCTACCTCCTAAAATGACCATCTAAGGGGTAAGCGATAAGGGAGAGCATTACCCAACTATGAATCACAAGCATAGATCTCCACAGATGGGTATTTTGTTCTCAATTTTACTTCTTACATTCTTTTCATCATTCAGGCAAGGATTTTGCCCAATTTGTTAATTAAGGAGCAAGAATGTAAACAAAGAAACACAGTTAAACAGCAACAGACTTATGAAAAGTCTCTCATTTGTGGTTTCTGTTTTTATTTTTGCTTTTATAATCCAACCAAAGAGCAAGGCAAGAAGAATGTGATAAAGGATTCAATGTGTTCAAGAATCCCAAGTCTAGTAACTTCCTCAGTGTATACCACTATTTACATAACCATTGAAAAATTCAGGAGATTTAATTGAGTTGAACTAATAATAGAAATGACCAACGATAAGTAAGCTTATTGAACTAAAAAATAATTATAGCATTATTGACAGTTTTTTCCTTCAAAACATAACAGGAAGTCGCTCTAGAACATTCTAATATAGACACTATTAAAAAGCTGAACTGTTAGACATAAGAATGCTACTTTGAATTTTCACTGATACATGAAAGCTGGTTGCAATTACTTTAATGTTTTCCAGGATTAAAAAATCATCACTAGTGAGAATAAAAGTTAGTGTACTTAGAAAATGTCAAAATCTAATATTTCCTAATTCTTCAAGATACTTCTAGCAAGATATTCTTGGGACTATGTAATATCAGGATATAAATGACTCAGATTTCTTTGGTGTATTTTTAAACCTGTCTTCTATTATTTGATTAAAAGGCAAATGTGGATGGCTTAAGTAATGGATCTACAACTTCAAAGAATGTTTATTAGTGAGGAAGTCATTCAACTTCATAGGTTCCAGGACATGAAGTTTCCAGCTGGGGTTGTCTAGTCTACCACTCTGCGTCAAAGCGCACAGAAGCTCGACATGCAGTCCAGAGTAGACAGGGATGAACAGCAACATGTTTGACGAGGTGCAACATCAGGAAGCTAGTGCAGTTTTGAAGTCAGCTATCTCCTTCAAACAACATTCATTGAATGTCAATTGAGCGTCTGTTATCCACCCAGACACTGCTTGAAGGTGAAGCTAAAGACATATAAAGAGAATGAAGATGCACAGATAATTGGACCTGGCTCTGGCACTTACAATGTTAGTGGCCTGGGACAATTTTTTCAGCCACTTCGGGTCCTGATTTACACTTCATAAAACACTGTTAATAATATCTATTGGAGAATGCGGTTGTAATGGTAAAATGATTGTTACAACCATTAGTAAAACAATCCCTTACAAATGGTTTTATTTATTTAAAACCTTTGCTCAGCTATGACTCTAATAAGAATCAGACTGAGCATTACTTGAGGGTGCCCCCAAGAATTCTCCAGAACAACACATTGAGTAAGACCCACACTAAAATAGCGTTCAGAATTGGAGATGAGAAAGTGACCACAAAGAAATGGAAAGAAAAGTAAAAGGTGGGTGGGGGAAAGAAAGGGGAGAGAGGCCAAACATTTTCTTTTGTTCTCTCTCATGCTATTTCAGAACAGAATATACTCTAAATATGGAAGATTATTATTATCTGAAAAATCTGGAAGGAGAAATTGTAACCACCCTTCGAAGTCTATTCACAAGCTGCGGTAAAATCTATCTGTGTGGAAATTACCGCAACTTTTTTGAATGTGCTCAGATTTCTCCTTGGAGTAAATGCTTATTAATACATAAAAACCTGTTGAAAGCTCCTAATTACCCACATACATCGCATGTACTTTATAGACCATCCACGGCATATTTTAAATTCAAGCTGGCTTTGCCCCAGCAACTTACCACAAATATGGCCAACCAACGACTGGTGTGTTCTCGAGAAGCACAGATGTCAGCATTTTCACAAGGCAAAAGAAGCTAAAACAAACGTTACAAGATCAAAGAGAAAGGATTTGAGAATTATCCACCAATTTTGTTTCATCTATGCCACTGTGTTCTTCCCTTACTTGGATAATGAGTTGTCACTATCCGCCCTGGTTCTCGCTAATGCCGCCGTACAGATGACACAGATTACTGCAAAGACTGAAATTTACAGACTGCCCACTGGGCCTCAGACAGCCCTCTAAGGAAAGCAGTCTTTGCCTTTTGACTCTGTTGAGATAGTTTGTAAGTGTATGTATGTGCAAAGGCCTGTGGGTGTGTGAGCCTGTGAGAGGCTTCCGATGCTTTTCTCAGCAAGACCTTTTCTAAGGTCTACGATTCAAAAACGGGTTAAAAACTATGACTTTTTATTGAGCCTGAGGTTTTATCTCTTTCTTTTGTGGTCCTTGATTACCATGACCAACTTAATGAAGCTTTATAATTTTGTTTTACTGGTTATCCTGTATGCCTATTGTATTTTCAAAACTAGATCTTTAGAAATGTATAACAAGAACAAAATAACACTGAATTCAGAATCATGCTGAAAATCTTTCTGCCTACAAAAGAAATACATGTAATTTTTCCTGGAAAACCTTGAGAAGTCATTTGATTTGGTAGCATGCAAATTTTAGTTCATGCACAGTGTTCATAACACCAGCAGCCCTCAAACTTTTGTGTAAGGAGCACAAGTTTACTTGTGTGATAGCACAGACCTGTGAAAACTACAAAGCATCCAGAATGTGGTACCGTTTCTAACTAAAGCTGACTAGGAAGCAGAGGACAGATCTGAAGTGATGCTAAAAATATCTCCACTTTGCTTGGGGTGAATCTTTGAGCTGCAAGGTTAGAAAGTATCTAACTAGACTACAATTTTTACCTTTGGTAAACTGAGGTCCCTAAAATTTAAATAAATTTTCCCAAAATTGCACTACTCGTTAGTGACAAAATCAGAACTATAACTCAATGTTCTTCCTTCTAGCCCAATACATGAAAATAAAATATGGAAACAAAATATAGTCAAATATAGTGTCATTATTAATGACAATGATTAATAATTGTTAAATTCACTTTTAATCAAGTTTGCCAAAATCTACTTTCTGAATTTATTCTTATAAGTACATACTCTACTCCAAATGACTCAACTTCATAGAAAATTTAATATCTGAACACCCATCTTAAGTTTTTCTAAACCAAGAAACTTAAGCCTACCAGCTACTGATTCTATTCTTGTGACCTACTGCATGGATTTTCTTTGGCAGCCCAATAAAAACCTCACATGTTGAAATAATTTATTTTTGAACCTAATATCCCTCCCCAAATTCTTCCATTTGATTAACTTTTTTTTCTTTATCATCTCATAGACATTCTAACAGAATAGGAAAATTGCTCGTTTCTCCAATTATGAGAATAAATTAAATGAGGGAATTTGAGAAGCTAGGAGGGTAGGAGAGAGAGAAAAGTGGAGAATCAACTTTTGTAAGTTTCTTGGATATTATGTATGGTTCAAGTCATTTAAAGATAGCTTCTTGGAGATTTTACTTATAATCTAGTTACAATCTTTTTAAGAATAAGTTAGGGTCCAAAAGGCTGTTTCTCAATCCAATTGCTTGAACTTTTACAGCCACTCTCTAAAAGCAGTCCCTGAAATTGGGTGGTGGGTGCTGGCAGAGGCCCTGTTCGCTGGGCTCTGTAACATTTTTCATACCTATAAAGTTTGCAAGTTAAACATTTGTAAGAGTGAAGCTTTTTTCTGAGTGCAAACAAGGGACAGAGTCAGAGGCTGCTCAGGCTGAAATTATGGGAAATTTAACCAGGAGCAGATGGAGGCCTCGGATCTCCCTCTGTCCCTAACTTTCAGAAGCACTGTCCCACCATGGGGGAAGCTGGCAGTGCCTCGCACAGGAGTTGCTGGTTGATCTTATCTTCACTGTAGCCTCTCTAGAAGAAGAAGGGAAGGGAATCCCCTGTAAACTCTGTCCCCCATGTCTCTACATCTCAACACCACTGACCGTGGGGAGGAACAGACTAGCAAGAGAGGCATTGCTGAGACCAAAATCAGAACACTCTGTCTCTCTCGGGGACCAACAGAAGAACCAGGTACTTAGCACCAAACGACTGACTATTGAACGGAATGAATTGACAGTTCTGAAAATGGAGGAGGTGGGTTATAAATATTTGATGACGTTAACGGGAAACTCACTAAGGAGACGCACACAGTGTCACAGTGTGCAGTGGGAGAGAGACACAATGCACCTCCTCAGGCACTTTCCACTGAGCTTTGCCTTTTTTTACCTTGGGTGGTAGGCATCAATTAAGTCCTTTTTTTCTGATTACCATTGGTAGGAGGTCTGTTTCACTGTTTACATTCCTATTACCCACAACCTTGCTAGTACCTCTTTGTGAGAAACCAAGACCATGAATTTTTTATCTCTCCAACCCAGAGTACGTCTATGGAGATTTTAAAATTTGTTTTCACACATGAAGGTACATATTCTGCGCAGAGCATCACCTTAGCAACTATCGTGTAATCTGATCCTGGAAGAAAACAACAGAAGACTATTTACTCTTCCTCATCCCTCTTAGAGTTTTGAAAGTCCAAATAGAAAGCACTTACAAAAACAGCACTGAGTCAGAGGAGGTAGCCCAGGGGTGGGGATGACTTATTCAAGTGTTGCTCAAATTTAAGGAGCCCTTACAGTGTTTTAACACATTTCCCCTACACAAGAGAACTTTAACCTTTATAAAGTCCACCGCAATTATTTTATATAATTCATCTGTTCAACTGCATGCATAAGAAATACCATGCTGGGGCCAGCCCCATGACCTAGTGGTTAAGTTTGGTTTGCTCCACTTTGGCTGCCCTGGTTCAGTTCCCGGGCATGGACATACACCACTCATCAGTGGCCATGCTGTGGCAGTGACCCACATACAAAAAATAGATGAAGACTGGCACAGATGTTACCCCAGGCTGAATCTTCCTCAGCAACAACAACAGAAAAAGAAATATCATGTCAACGAGGAGTTTAGTGTTAGGGTCAAATCTAAAACTCAGATCTATGCCACAAAGCACATTCAAAAGGCAAAGCGAGGAGAACATACTACCTGGGAGGCCTGTGTTGGCATCCAAGTTCTGGGTAATATTGACAAGGTTCATAAATGTGAAAGGGAAACCCAGAATATTCCCTGAAAACTAAATAATTTCCAAAATGGAAATAATTGAAAACAATATTAGTACAAACTACGATCTAAGATCAAGAATTAATCAACCAAAGAAAGAAGATATTCAGCCAGAGTAAGCAAACTAACATGATTTGAAATTCAGACAAGCCCATTTGAGAAGGAAAATAAAGAAAATAGACCTTAATTCAGGTCCAATCTCCCTTTCCAACTTTTGATTTACACATTAAGAGCTCTTCACTTGGAGAAGAAGAAGGGCTTGGCAGAAACCTGGAATGGCCACAAGAATGCTGGGAGGAACAGCCGGCAAGCGGTCTTCTGGACCAGTCATGGACAATCTGGGGTCCTAGAAAACCTAAAAACATACAAATTCTGCCCAAAGCTCAGCCTATGAACCCTTTCAGTGCCTTTCTGACACTTCTTGAGGAACACATCCAACTGTGTTGCATGAGGCTCTGCCAGATGAACAACAGCTTCCACATGAAGATCACATACGCTGCACAGAAGTAGCTGAGTTTCCTGGAGCTTTTATTAAGCGTTTCAAATAGCCCAGAAATAACTTTCAGTTGCCACAGTCTCTAGTAGCGCGGTGCTCTTTCTAAGCTACAAGAAAGAAAAGACACAAGGGCATCCAGACTCGTTTGGAGAAGGTTCTCGGGTAGAAATAAAGTTAATCCAATGAATTGCTGATGCGTCAGGCAAGGAGTTTCAAGGTGAGAATGGAAATGTCTGCACAGAAAATACTCATAGTTTCACTGTTAAGTTTATTTTGAGTGATTTCGGAGCAAAAAGTTCATCGCTGAAATAATTGCAAGTAGCATTATCTTCTTTTCCCATAGAGAGATGCTGAAGCCATGAAAACATGGGCAAGTGCCCTTTTCCTTAGGATTGGGCAGCCATGCTTCTCACACAGGGGTAAGCAGCTCTCCTTCAGGGGCCCCCTACCCTGGCCTCTAGCATGTTACAGCCGTGCTATCGGAGCTCCTAAAAGAGGATGCTCGGAGAAGAGCCTCATGTGCCTGTGGACAGTTTAAAAGAGATTTCCTCACCTTTCAGTTCCAGTAAAAAATTCATAGTGTTACATATGACGGTAAGGATTTCAAATATGCCAACACCCACTATTAGAAAAACTGTCATATCTGTTGCCCCCTGCTCCATATCACTTTAGCTCATTATTCTGCTTTATATTCTCATAACACTTTTTATCTCTATTGTATGAGATGCATTTTATAACTGTTTATCACAGCAAAGATTCTGTTTTATTCACACTGAATTCAATGTGAATATGCAGAGATATATATTATCTAAAGCTAGATTATGCAAGATATATATTAGTTACTCACTATACTGCCTTTGAATAAGTGAAAACATTAAAGTTATATTCTTATTCCTATTTCATAAGAAGAAGAAGAAAAAAATTAAAACCCGAGGCTCAGCAAGGTTAAGTAACTTACTCAAAGGACATGGAGTGCTGTGGCAGAGCCACTTGGTTTTCTCCAAGCATGACAACTTTAGCTACTGGTAGAAAAAACCCTTTCAGCAGAATTAATGCTATGTTGGGAAGAACGCAGAGTTTAGATATCTAAAATTCACTATACATTTTATATCCATTGAGCATTTCCTAGCCCATCTAACCTGTGCTGTAAACGGGGGATGCCTCAAAAGGGACAATTTACAGGAAAATCTAGAACTGATTTTTAAACTTTTATTTTGTGGGCACTTTGAAGTGAACAGTGATCTTTGGGTGTCAACACAGGTTAAGCCAACAAGTCGTGAGGGGCTCCCCATTTGCTTGGTGATGATGAGGACAGCAGTAACAGCAAACCCTTGGACAGCATCGACTATGGACTCGGCGCTACTCTAGCACACACACTTGTCACTAACCCATCTCATCCACACAGAAACCCTGCCAGGTCTACTATTATCATCCCCATTTTACTGATAGGGAAACTAAGGCACAGAGAATTTTAGTAATTTGGTCAAAGACATACAGCTAATAGTAGGTAGCTGAGCCAAGATTCAGACCCAGGCCGGCTAACTTGAAAGTCTGTGCTTAAGCACTATACTCTCCTGCCTTGTCCAGAGCTGAATTAAAGCAATCAGCAGGACGTATATTTTGTCTAACAACTATGTCAAGGAACACTGATTAACAAAAGAAGATTCCTAGACACATACCAATAGGTCCCTTTCTGTTCGATATTTACATCACTTGAATGAATACACAGAAGGCATACTCATCCAATTTGCTGATGACACCAAGATGAGGAACCCTGTAAAGGTGTGAGATGACACAACTTTAATTTGTGTAGCACACCCATTGGAAGGAGAGCAGCAGAGCAGTAAGGGAAGAACGCAGCCATTCTCAAACCCTCCACCAGCAGCACTGCTCTTCTCGTACTCCCTCCTTCTTGAGCCCTCTTTCTTTGTATTATTTTAGGCTACAAGCTGCTTCGTAGCCTATTGACAAACTGCCACTTGCAATGGGTTTGCTGCAATTCAAGATTACTGATGATGGTGACCTTTGTGTTCACTGCTTCCTTCTGAATACTGAACAGTCCCCTTGTTACACATGTACATTAAAAACGAAACCGCTAAGGCAAAATATCTTCCTAATTCCCCACCTGCTCGTGAGACTTTTGAAATCACTCACTTATGGTAGTTCCTTGGTAGGCAGCATTGTGTTCCCACGTCCTCCTCTGAACACAGTAATATTTAATGCTTGGTCGATTTAAATGCATAGAGTTGCAATGTGCACATATAAATTGTTGGCAGTTCCCATTTGAAAATAGAAGGATGACTCACCAGGCTTTCCTTTTCCTGTAAAGACTGCTTGGTGCAAAACGCTTGAGCCCTGTGTGTTTTCAACGTCTCTGACTTCAAATATTCTTACCTGATAGGGCGGTTTATCGCCTAAAGCCATATAGTGTCGGGTTGAGAAGCCTTGCAAGTGGAAGCCGAGGTGTACATTTCCGGCGGGCAGGTGGCAGCCTCCCCGGCTTCGGGCTCCAGGACGCGCCCTCTGCTGGCGCCGGACCCGCTCGGCCCTCCTTCGGGGCTTCCGCGTCCACAGCTGGAGTTGGAGGGGGCCTAAGAGGACAATAAATGAAGGGGAGGCAGCAATTAATGAGTTCCGGAAATTCTGCCATTTCCCTAACAGAGGTCAGCATATATAATGGGGCTCTTTCTCCCGCCACTTCTGCCCTGTCCTCCTGACCCGAGCCCTGCGCCGTTAGGTGAATCACACCGCAAGTCCCCATGTGGACTGCAGAGAAATTTGCTAGAATTGGCGTCTCACTGGGTTTGACATTGTCTTGGGGGGGGGGGGGGGGCGGGCATCTAAGGTACCTGTAACAAACAGCATCATTTATTAACGCTTCTGCATGCCTAAAGCAGTTCGCTTGTTACAGTGCCTGGGAACACAACAGTTGTTTCTAAAAGAAAATTTTAAAATTTTCTAGAGGAAAAGGAAGGAGGCCGTTGGAAAATGTTTCCTCTCGGACAGACATGCGGATGAAAAGTTGCTTGGTGCACGTCCAGGTTTCTCTCTTTTGCTGAATTTTTAATCGTGTTTCTCTTGGATAAGCCCCCACTTCTCTGGGTTTGACCACTGATACATGCGCAGGGGTTATTTTATTCCGAAACTAGGGGTTATTCTATTCTGAAACTATAGATTTTGTTTGAGAGGAGCAGACGCTGCACCTGGAAAAACTGGCTAGAGAAAATACGGCGGTATTATTTTATTAACTCCCTAAGCACAGTTTCTATTCTTTACAGCTTTCTTGAGAAATTGTACTAATAATAAAACACGTTTTCAGTGAGCAATTATAGTTCACAGACATTTCCTTGCTTTACTGAAAAGGCATTACCTTCAAACTGATGCCAAAAAACAAGGCTGTGCATTCAAATCGGGAAGGGGAGTTATGTGTTTTAGAACTACCTAAATTAGTCCTGCAATTTACAATGCCAAAGAGGGAGTAAATGTCCTCATGTAAAATTCAAAAGAAATACTCGGACAATATCTCCCATGGCAACAGCTGTTTTAGAAGTTCCAGCATGATTAACAAGCGTCTGTTTCATCTTTTCCTTTGTTTAAAATCAGACCACAGCCTGCTCAATCTGCGGGTCAAAATAACATAAAGACTTTCACAAAAGAAAAAAGTGATTATTATAGATTTGTTTTGTTTTCTGATGAGTTCAATTCTTTGCCATATTGTTCATCAGCTTTTAATTAATTACTCGCTAACTATGATTAAGTGAAGAAGTTGATTATTTTGCAGAATCAGAAAATATTAGTAAAATCAAGATGCTCTATCTTCATTAATATTTACATTGATTAATTGAGCAGAATACATTTCAATGTAGTAATCGCTGCTGGAATTTACCGTCAATTTGCAATGCCATCAAGACATTTGGCTTCTGCATCAACGGGCATATTTCACAGCTTGAGTTACCCAGGCAGCACACTCTGAGATGGAGAGTTTTCTTGGGAGAGCCCTTGGAATCAAGGCCCGTGGAAGCGAGGATTTGGTAGCAGAGAAATTGTCCTGTGGTACAATTCCAACACCATCAACAGCCTCAACTGATCCCATGGTTGCTGTGGAGCTAGAAAGCCGGTCAGAACTGACAGGGCCTTCACTCCTCTCATTGATCAGCCATTGGATGTGGGCTGCTTGGAGCAGGGAATTTGACATAATCCCCAAAGAGGGCCGATGGCTGATGGACTTCTAGTAGCGTTCCCAGCAGCTAAAAGAGTAAAAGAATCCAGAAGAGGGATCTCTGTGGTGTACCACATAGTCTACCATAGTATATATGCATAAAATGTAACACTCATTGTCGTTTCAATAAGAGACACAGAAAGTAGAGAATATAACACCCAAACTAAGCCCAATCAATATTATACAAAAATAATTAAATATTTGGGGGCTTGGAGTAAAGCATCAGCTCAGAGTCACAGTATCTTAATATATCTGGAAAAAGAAAAAATTTAAATGTATTGAATTCTCATAAAAAATAAACGTAATAATCACTTTTAAGAAGAAAGAGATATTAAAATGCAATTACTCAAAGCATATGAAAATTAAGACATTTCTCTGTGTCAGTTTCTAAAGTAACCTCCTATGCAGAGGTTATTTTAATTATCCAGCATCCATATGTGCTATGAATGTGCTTAACTTGATAAATATATCCTCAATAAATGTCCTGTGTTAATGCAAATGCCAGCTATATCAATTATCATTTTAGTGTCTGCCTTTGATTAAAGTGTATGTGCTTAAAATACAATTTGGATACACAAACATCCTGTCTCATTTATGAATATTTATGGATAGCATTATCTAACAATTATTTGTACCTTTATTTGATAACAATAAAATGTAAACATTCAAGAACATTGGGAGCTAATGTACAGATGTTTTTCCTATGAAGGAGCATTTCATAAAAACTAAGCATAAAACGATTGAATACAAAATGGGCAGAGGATCTGAAAAGACATTTTGCCAAAGAAGATATACAGATGGTCAACAGATACATGAAAAGGTGCTCAACATCTCTAATCATCAAGGAAATGAAAATCAAAACCACAATGAGATATCACCTCACACCTGTTAGAATGGTTATTACCAAAAAGACGAGAGATATGTGTTGGCCAGGATGTGGGGAAAAGGGAACCCTTGTGCGCTGTTGGTGGGAATGTAAATTGGTGCAGCCACTATGGAAAACAGTATGGAGGTTCCTCAAAAAATTAAAAATAGGGGCCAGCCCAGGGGCACAGTGGTTAAGTTAGCACGTTCCACTTCAGCAGCCCAAGGTTTGCCAGTTCAGATCCTGGGTATGGACTTATGCACTGCTTATCAAGCCATGCTGTGGCAGGCACCCCAGATATAAAAAAAAAAATAGAGGAAGATGGGCATGGCTGTTAGCTCAGGGCCAGTCTTCCTCAGCAAAAAGAGGAGGATTGGCAGCAGATGTTAGCTCAGGAATAATCTTCCTCAAAAAGAAAAATTAAAAATAGAACTATCATATGATCCAGCAATTCTACTTCTGGGTATATATCAACAAAGAAAATGAAAACACTAACTTGAAAAGATATATGTACCCTCATGTTCATTGCAGCATTATTTACAATGGCCAGGAGATGGAAACAACCTAAGTCCACCAGTGGATGAATGGATGAAGAAGATGCGGTATATACACACAATAGAATATTATTCAGCCATAAAAAAGAAGGAAATCTTGCCATTTGCAACTATATGGATGGACCTTGAGGGCATTCTGCTAAGTGAAATAAGTCAAACAGAGAAAGACACTGTACAATTTCACTTATATGTGGAATCTAAAAAAAAATGAGTTCATAAATACAGAGAACAGATTGGTGGTTGCCAGAGATGGGGGTGGGAGGTGGGCAAAATGGGTGAAGGTGGTCAAAGGTACAAACTTGTAGTAATAAAATAAGCCATGGGGAGGTAATGTAAAGCATGGTAACTATAGTTAATAATACTGTATTGCATGTTTGAAAGTTGCTAAGAGAGTAAATCTCAAAATTTCTCATCACAAGAAAAAAAGAATTTGTAACTAATGTACAGTGACAAATGTTAGCTAGACTTATTGGGACAATCATTTTGCAATATATACAAATATCAAATCATTATGTTGTACACCTGAAACTAATATGTTATATGCCAATTATACCTCAATAAAAAAAAAGCTAAGCATGGGGGCCAGCCCTGTGGCTGAGTTGTTAAGGTTCCATGCACTCTGCTTCCACACCCTGAGTTCGCTGGTTTGGATCCTGGGTGAGGACCTGCTCCACTCGGCAGCCATGCTGTGGTGGTGTCCCACATACACAGAGGAAGATTGGCACAGATGTTAGCTCAGGGACAGTCTTCCTTACTAAAAAAAAAAAAGCTAAGCATAGTATTTTGAGTCACTACATACTTAAACCAGTCATCATTTACATGATGTAATTAAGAATGTATATATACCCATATTATATTGAAAAGTCAATCATATGTAATTAGTGTATAAATTGCATTGCAAGAGAAAAAAGACATGCAGAAAATGTGTGACTCTCTTTCATAGGCTCTAGGAGGCCAGGGCAGGGTCCACCACTGTTCTGCTCCCCACTGCGTCTTACCAAAGATCTGTCTGGCACATAATAGGCCCTCAGTAAAGATCTGGTGAAAGTGAAAGGATTATAAGTTTTATTTTTAAAAAAGTAAGTTGATTTCTCTTTCTAAACATGAAGAAATCTGGGTATTGGTTGTTTTCAAGTTTAGATAAAAAGTTGAAAATAAACAATTTTAAATGGCAAATTTGAACTTACATATTCAGGTTGATGCATTTTTTTTTTCTGTATTATTTCACAGACTGGGACAGATTCTTCTTTTCCTTAAAAGTAAAAGATTTATTTCCATTGCGAGAACACGGAAATGGAATCCAGTTCCAATTTTACTACCATGTTACCTGGTAAACATACAAGACAGCAAATGCTAACTGTTTTGGAGAAAGAGGTATTAACATTTTGTCAGCAAATTTAACAAAAAAAAAAACCCTACAAATTTTACATATTTGCTCTACACCTGTTCACTCCCAAATTTCCCAGAATGTTCTTAGAACTCCCATGAATCTCTCCAAAAATAAGTGGAAAAAATGTAAAGACAAAAATATAGAATGTATATAGAAACAATTGCCAAAGGCCAGCCATGTTATTACAAAGCACCAAGGTAAACACAGAAGGAACATGACCCTAAAATGTTGCAAATGAGTATGTTTTGCCAATTTGGAAGTACCAAAACCCAACCACCCCCAGGTCTTCAGTACTATAGTTACTACACTTTTCTCTGGAAATAGAAACATAGCCACTCTATATTTATGTTCTATTAGTGGCAGAGTTTTGGAAGTCATGCCAAGAGGATTCCAGAAATGAAAAAAAAAAAGATTTTGTATGAATCATCTGTTATAATCCTCCATAAATCTACATCATTACCAGAATATGACCAAAATTGCTATATAAATACCCAAGAATTGGAAGAGAGGAGAGGAATGAGGTATTATGTCAGAATTCAATTAGTTCTAATACCGTAGGAAAGCCACATTCTTCTGGGAGTCCATGAAAAGTTTTTTTTGCTTGTTTTTGGTTTTTCGCTTGTTTGGTTTTTTTTTAATGATATGCTGACTTGAGCTTAAGGCTGTTTCAGGAAAAGATCCGTGGCACAGATTTGCACCCATATTGTGACCACATCAGTGTGTGGCAATGTGTTCCTTCTCTCCCTAACCCTTTCCTTTCAAGGTTTAATTTAAAACGGTCAGTGCTTTTAGAATATATGTAGGCAAGACTATCATTCATTTCATTCATAATCCTCAAAAGAATTACTTTCCATTAATTTTTAATATATGTTAGCCTAATTTCCCTCTAGGAATTTTTCAGCCAAATTATACACTCATTACTAATGTTTTGGATACAAATAAATATTTGATTTCCTTGCGTTTAAAAGTGGCAAAAAGTCACTTAGAAAAAGATATACTTTGATATTTTTTAGAATATTTTACTTCTAATTTTATTAGTTTCAAAGATTTTACTGAAAAATCCTTTGAGAAAAAACTATTCTAGATATTCAGATGGTGATATTTTATATCATTCCCATTACCTTGTCACCCAATACTTAAGTGACCTGCTAAAATCCTAACACTGCACACAGACACCTGGCACAGCATTGGCACCTCTTAAGAGCCTAGCAGATGCTACATCAGAACGTAGTGGCAATTCTTTCTGGTAGCATGGGTTACAATGGACAGATAGGGGCGTAAGTGGGAAAGAAAGTTATTTCTTTCACTTATCATCTAAAAGCTGTCACCCTAAAACAATTTTCTGAGGGACAAGCATTTAAACACAATTCATTAGCTCGATTCTAAGATCAGAACATTAGTGAAAACGTGATAGAACCATATGTAACAAGTGGTTTTGCAACACAGTATAATAAGATTGAAAATCCTAGTTAAGATGAAAAGTGCTGAACACTTTATGTGCCTGTGTAAATTCTGCCATGACCTCCATTTTAGAGATAGTAAAAGTTGAAAGAAGTTAGCTAAATTGCCCAGGAGCCCACAGCTTATAAATGGTAGCCTCAGTCCAAATTCATGCTGACTCCAGAGCCCACAGTGCTATACAGTGATTATATAACACAGAAGACAACATGCACACACAAGCACACTGTCAGCCACTTTTATTCAATGGTATTTACATTATTCTGAAATTTTAAAAAAAACAACAGATGAAACTGTCTTTTCATTGGCACATGCAATTTTTTGGAAAGAAGGCACTACAAATATGTGGAACAGTTAAATAATATGAAGCACTGTGTGATTAATGTCCATGCTAAGTATTATAGACTAAGAACTCTACAGAGGTTGGAAAACAGGGCAGAAATGTGAACTGGAATAGTTATGAAAAGGCTTCACAAAGACGGTGGACTTGAACTGGATCCTGAAATTGAGAGAAAATTGGACAGTCACATTTGAGAAGAGAGGATATTCCCATTTGAAAGAAAACTAACCAAGTACCTTTCAGCACAATAAATAAAATCACATGAATCACTTTAGTTGCATAAGACACAAGAGCACATAAAGTTGTATAATGCCATACTGAGGCAATTAATACCCATTATTGTTAAGGTTATCTATTTTGAATAACAGGAATAGCTAAATTAATGAATGATATTTTGAATACTGTTTATGAAGTTCAAAAACAGGCAAATCTTATCTACTGAAATAGTTGTCAGATTGGATGACTACCTTAAGCAGGAGAATATCAACGGGGAAGCAGCACATAGGAAACTTCTGGGGTGCTAGAAATGTTCTATGTCTTGATTTGGGTGATAATTACAAGCGTGCGTAAAAATTCACTGAGCTCTACACAAGATTTGTGCACAAACTTACTATTTGTGAATTACACCTCATAAATAAATGAATAAGTGTTAGCGTCTGCGGAAGGATACAGGGTTATTTATTACAATGTAAATTTAGCATTAGAAAAATCTTTCAAGAGTACCCATCTCAACTCTGTCCTTCAAAGATGAGGGAACAGGCACCAATCAGATGCAGACTTGCCCTAGGTCACAGGGACATTCAGGAGCTGAGATGGGTAACTCTTGTTGAAAGCTTTTCCATTCTTTGGTCAGGCCTCCAAGATATATTTCTTGCACCACATAGCCCTAAAAAGAAGATCCAGATGTACCACTGACTTTTTAGTAATATTTATTTACCAGTTTGCATATTATTTCTCTCATTGGTCGTGTTTACTTTTCTTCTTTATTCTTGGCATCACTAAACTGAATTATTCCAATCTTTCCTTTGCTCTTCTTTCTTTTCGTACCTATAACCAATCTAAAATATTTTTCCTAAAGGTGCTGTTTTACATGTACTAATTTAATCTTATTTATTTCATAGAAATTCACTAATGTACCTCTTCTCAGACTTCAAAGAAATTCCCTCCAATCCCGAGGAAGACCCTTTGCTGGAGTCATTTTATATTTATCGCATCACCATTTTTCATATTTACCTTCTTTTCTCTTTTGCTCTATAGTTAAAGAAGGAGATGATATAGATATCACTATGGACTTTGCTTTAGGTACCTGTGTCCTTGCTGATCCTCTCACCTAATTTACCCGCCACTGGTCTTTTCCTGAAAAGCTCTTGACATTGGTATTCCCCACCCTACCCCCAACAAACACCGTCCCCCTAGTCTCAACTACTTCTGAGGTCTTCACAATGAACCCTGCTCGTCAGAAAACTACTAAGTGTTCAATTGTTTTTCCATTCAAAGTGTCTTTTTTTTTCAGGAGTCTTGATTCTACCTAGATATATTAAGGTTTATTGAAAAGCTTTAGACAGGTCTACATGTCATGACACAAGTGAATTACTTGCAGAACAATCCTTTGGCATGTTTATAAACAACTGTAAAATGACAGAAGTGCAACTATTCCTGAGACAACTGGATGGAAGGCGTGGGTCCACTTGTTGTAGCCACATTCACACATGACTACAATCCAAGTTTCTGTTGTTTGCAAAGTATTATATTACCTGTAATTGGAGACGATGTAACCTGGTAGAAGCCATTCTAGTAATCTTCAGAAGAAGAGTTTATGGCCCAAAGCAGCAAGTGCCAGAACATTGCTATCCACTGCAAACCTTTCCTTCAGCCAATTTGGTTCATATTCCTCTATGTTGACATAACTATGGCAATTCAGATGAAAATAAATTCAGAGACTTCTCAATGAATTGTCTCAGATTCCTTCCATCTACCCCTTCAGATTCATTTTCGACCCTGATCCACCCTGCTCTGTGTCCAAGGAGGCTGATTTGAATGGACCTTATCAAAGAGCTCCCCTGCTCTTTGCCTTCCTGTTGTGCTGGTCAGTGGGAACACTGGTAAGATATTAGAAAATGAAGTCTGGGCACTTTTCCCCTGGCTCCTTCAAAGGAAGGTCACCCCAGCTTGCTGAATCCCTTGAAGGAAGGTCACTTCTCTGTTGGATCGCCCTTTTCTCACAGCCTGCTATGTCTGTAGACTCTATCAACATGTCCTCGCCTCACTCCTTCAGGCCTAGGAAGAATTACAGAGTCTCCACCAGCCCTGTGTCCTAAATGACCCATTGGTTTCTTTGTATCCTACCCACATCTTTTAAATGACCCCTTTATTACACTCTCTTGAAATTACCCAATATGACTGTGTCATCTGTTTTGTGCAGGGAACTTGATTGATAATTGAGTTCCACTGAGCAAGGAACGTCACTTTGGAAATCTGTTCATCTTGAAAGAAGAAACATTTGGTTTTCTCCCTCTCACTCCTCCCCAAGCTCCAAGCAAGTAAAGTAGTAGCATATTAAGTGAGTACCAGACTGTCGCATCAACCAGATAGTCAGACTCAACGCTCTGCCCAAAATCTCTTGATGGTAACCACCTAATACAAACTGGAGTGTTTTATCTGCACCCAATAAAGTGACTTCTATATATTACAAGCTTGTTTGTAACTGTTTTAGGAGAAATTGCTTTAAACCATAAACCCTTGAAATTAAGTAATATGTTAGCTGTTCAATCTTCCCTATGTGGTAAGATTTACGGACTAACTCATAATGGTGATGATTAGTGAGGAAGTGAAAATCAGCCCAACTGATAATTAAACTATGGCGTTTCTAACAGAATATCAATAGTGTTTCCAAGTAAACATGGTCAAGGTCAACAGAAAACAATAAAATGACATCTCCAAGGCCACACTGTAGCTGAAAAATGACTAACGCCTTCTTCTGAGTTGACTATTTCTTTCCCCCAAACTCCTCCAGTGACATCCGTGGCCTCACTTCACTCCTCTTGCCTCCTGCCTCCTGCATAAAGATCACTGAGATACTCAATTATTAAACTGTCCCGTCCCTTGACAGCATCAATAGAATGCTGATGACCACTTCCCTGACTCCCCTCGAGAACCACGCAGCACAAGCCTGACCCCTGTGAAAAGCCCTCTGCACCCTCTCTTACTGAGATGGCCTAAAGTCCCCAGGCGATGTGTTCCCCTTGCTGTGGCAAGCTAAATGAACCTCATCTTTTAGATGTGACAGTGTTGTAGAACCATCTAGAATGGGATCCAGGAGCAGATGCTCCACTCTTAATCCTCAACCCCTTTACCATCTTCATATACACTCTCCTGAAGTGTACTTTCACTCACAACTGCCAGCCCAGCTTTGTTATTTGTACAAAGTGCTTAAAATGTGTGAGAATTTATATTCTGCTGGAGGAGAACCCTTAACAGTGGCTGAAAGATGCAGAACTATAATTACTCTTTCTTCCTCACACCAGTTAACACAACTCTGAGGTGTGACCTACACTCTTTCAGAGCTCCCTTGTACGACTGAGCCAAAATTACCCTCAGCAGGACGTCACATGACAACACACTTTTAACTGCCTGCTTTCTTTCCTTATTGGTCCCACTTCATCACTCCTTTGTTGATGCTTCTTGGGAGGGCTTCTTAACACTTTCACGTGACTCCTTCTCTCAAGGCTTGCTTCTGGAAAACCCAAATTATGACAAATGGTAATCAAATCTAAAGGGAAATCAATTCAATGAAGGCTTCAGGGGGAAATGACCATCTCATCTAAAATCTAGAGAATGTGTAGGAGTTAGACAGGTGGAAAGGTAAGGAATGGCATGAAAGGCCAAGGAGACAACTCAAAAAAAAATGTACACAGAAGAAAAAGTAATCTGCTGTATGCAGAGGTCCAGTGGCCGGTCAGTGTTGCTGGAGCATCAAGTATGGACAGTGAGTGTCCAGTCAGTGCCAGATCATGAAAAGCTTTTTGTGTCATCTTAAGGGTTTGGACTTTATCTCATGGCTAGGATAAAAATTATCAGATTTACATTTCAGACCCACCACTCTGTTGGCTGTGTAGAGGGTAGATGTAATCATAAGTTTACTTCAAAAATTGCAAATAAATAAATAAAAATAATATAATGCACTGAAGAGGATATACTTTGGAAGAGGTAAATTCAAGAAATTAATGAGAAGTAAAATTGTCAGATGCTAGTGGATGTGGGTGCTGAAGGGAAGAAAGGACCCATAGATGACTCCCAGATTTCTAAGTTAGATAATAGGTAGGCGGTGATAAGACAGAGACTCCACCAATGACAGGGAGAGGAGCAGTTGAGTTAGTTCCACGACGGTTTTACTTTGACATGCAATGAAATTGGGCAGCCAACAAAACTCATAGAAAATAATAGCCAACTAGCAGGTGGAACTAAGAATATGAATGTCAGCATTGATGTAAACTATTATGAACTCAACAACAACAAAAAAAGAATATGAGTGTCAGGGGAAATGCCTAAAAGGTAGAAATAAGTGGTAATCGAGATCCCAAAAGTAGAAGATATCACTCCAGAATCTATGTAGTGAGAAGAGCACTACTGTGAAGGAGGAACCCTGGAAATCCAAATGTTTAATGTGCAAGGAGAAGAAAGGGCTAATAAAGGAGACAGAGTCATAAGAGTCTGAGAGGTTTGAGGAGCATGGAGAAAACACCTTCTCTCTACTTTTTCATTCACCAGTCTGCCCTTTTTCTCCCCTCATGCATTGTCCAGAAATTTATGAGACATTGGCTCAGGATAATGGCAAAGTTTCTTCAATATTTTTGTGCCATGAACTTTTCTTAGGAACTAAGAGAACTAAGTATCCCCTAAATTGGAACTAAGTGTAGTTCTCTGCTCAGAGAGCTAGGTCAACAAATTGGGAGGACCGTATAATGATTTCTATATAGACAGATCTTAAGTGGTGAGAGAATCATTGCAGTGTCATTTACACACCAATATGAATGCACTACAGCTGATCCATCTCACAACATTTTCATACTTGGTTGTCAAAACCCAGCTTTCCTTTTAGCATCCCTTTAAAACAAAATAGGGACCAATTCTGCAGAAGACCCGTATATTCTGGGAGGACTTAGAAACTGCCTTCCTCCCTAGCTATCATCAAATTAACAACTTGTCAAGTTGAGTCATGGAAGAAATACATCAGGATCCTGGAGAAATAAATACAGAAAAGGAGAAGTGGGGTAGTGCTAGAATGGTTCTGACCACAACAGATGTTAACAATATAAATTAAAACAATACCGCCACTGAACCAGGTAACTTGTACATGACAGAGAGCTGTTCTTTACTGAGTGCTTACTCTATGCCAGTCATTATGCTCAATGTTTTATCCATATTTTCTTGTTTAATATTCAAAAGAGCACTTTGAGTAGGAAATTATGTAATCCCATTTTTAAAAATAAGGCAACTGAGGGTGAATAAGAATTCAAGGGTTATATAGCTACGGAGCAAAAGAACACAGATTTAAACCAATGTTCTGTCTGGCACTACAACCCAGGCCTTTAACCACCAAGCTACTCTGCTCTTTCCATTCTCTACCCTGGTGGCCTCAATGCCAGGGGAAGTTTGGAGACCAGGACAAAGAGCACAAAGGTCCGAATCCTAGAGCACTCAAGATGGACCTTGGCTTTATCCTTGCACAAGTCCAGGTAATAATTATAAAGCACCAGAAGAGTACATAGAAAACCCTAAAGTCTAGTTTTGTTTTTCATGTTGCTAGAACAGATAGGCTCATCTCTATGTCTCATCTCATTTTAATAAGGTAGAGCTTATTAAAATGTAGAATTTTTTTTAAAATAGATATAAAAATTTTAAATATGTGATAAAATGCCAAGTGAAAACAACAAATGACTATTGCACCTACAAGACAGTGTGAAATTATTTTAAAGTTAGTAGAGAAAAGGAAATTTCAACTTTAAGCTTCAGTGGTATGATGATGAAAAAAATTTTAATAATGTGAACTGTACATAAAGGAGGTATTTTAAAAAAAGTTATTGGAATAATAAAGAGGAAAAATAGTTAAAGACATTTAAACGGTGATTGATTATTTTTGTAAGCAATTGGTCATGAACTTTGGACAAGCTGACGATGAAAGAAAAAGAGGCCAAGACACTCACTGCCCCACCAGACCAAACGAAAGGTAAGTTCAGCTCCTTGGAGACTCAAGTTCCGGCTGTACCAGTGAGTCCTGGGCTTCAGCATCTCCATCCAAACTACAGGCCTTTGCAAGGCAAGCAGAGACTTTGCGTGTAAAGAACGATCATAGATTTATTTTTCAGGACGATCCTTCTTGTGAGAACACATTCTACACCCTGACTACTCTGGAGACACTTTTGTTCCTATAAAATTTGAGGATGCATTCTCACAGCCTAAAATCCAAGCCCTCGTGCGAGGAGAGGAGCGTCTTAAAGAACACATCAGCAGTCTGTTGTTTGCCTCCTGCATGCTGACCCTTCTTGGGTTGAGGATGACTGTTTTCCGAGAATAGAAAATTTGGTCTAAATGAGAAATAGTCTTTAAAATTGCTTTATTGCTATGTTGGTTTTTCTTTGTAATTGTGGTTGAGTTATTCCATAAAATTTACTGCTATGATAGTCTTCTAATGGCAATACAGTCCAACCAACTTGTTATACACTGGAGAAGATGGTAAATGGGCCATGGAATCTAAAACTTCTTTTGCTGAAGACACTGGTTAGGTTTTCCAGAAGTTTTTGGTTCAGTTTTCCGTAGGAATTGGCCTAGAGGCAAAGCTGAATTTGAGGTGTCCTAGAAATAGCATGAGAAAATGCCTTTCTAGTCTTATTTCCATCTTAAATAATGAGCAGAACTGTGTGTTGAAAGGGAAACGTTTGTGTTGGACTTGAGCAGTGAAGGAGAGAAAAAGAAAAAAAAATGGAAAGACCAGAACAAAAGTCGGCCAAGTGCCTGGAAATAAATATGAAAATATATATAATAAAAAAGAAAAACTTTAAAACTACAGACTTGAGAAACATAGAGTTCCAGACTCTGAAAACAGGAGTCAAGAGGCATAATTTTGCCTCGTAAGATGGTATTACAGAAAGCATGGATCCATTGATATTTAATTTGAATCCAAGTTATAATATATTAGCATATTAACAATCCTAAATTCTCTTCAGTTCATTAAGGCGTCCATTCTTTGTGAAGAATACTTTAATTTTGCCTGCATGTTACCCTACCACAGTCTCCCAATTTCCTTCTGTCCTCCTTATTGAAAGTAAGTGAAATATTGGGCTTAATAAACTGTCCAGCTTAAGTTATTTAATTAAGATTAAATGAGTTAATTCACTTTCACCTTTCAAATTTCTTTTGCTTCAACCTCTGAAATTCAAGTCCACAGCTAGTAATAAAGAGAGTAGAGTAATAATTGGACATGTGACACCAGGCCAAATACCACTGTGTCTAAAATAAGTAATAAAAATGTCATCCACACCCTCTCTGAAACTTGGATTCTATTATTATATATTTAAGATTTTTATTCAATTCGTAGACAGTGCCTCATTCATGAATGAATGAAGAATGAAAATGCCTAGGTCAGACATAAATATAGCACCTGCCGTAAATAATGGAGGAAATAATATGTAGATCAAAACTCCTTCTTCAGAAATAAAACATGATTGAACACAGTATTAGGAGAATATCAGATATCAACGAAGGGATATCAGAGTACTGGTCCCAGAATAGAATTCGCTCTTGTTCCTTCTTAGCACATCGTTTGGGTGAGCTTGAGTAACCTGGGGACTCACAGGGTTACTCTGAGTTTCTGTGTCCACTCAAATAAAATGAAAATAATAATACTACTGGTCAGGGTTGTATGAAGATTAAATAAAATCATGGATGAGGAATCCCTAAATTTACCGATCAGTAGTTCTCAAAGTGGGTCTTGCACCAGCAGTTTCAGCAACACCCTGTTCAAAATGCCAATTCTCAGGCCCCACCCCAGACCTATTGAATCAGAAACGCTGGGGGACCCACCGATCTGTGCTTGAAAAAGCCCTCCAGGGCTAAGAATCACCGCTTTTTGATAAAAATGATCCGTGTTATTTCCATCACAGTGAATTTGTATGTGGAACAATCCACATATGTTACCACAGAATCCAGTTATAGAAATATTCAAATATGTGAAGATGTACATCATTTTATAAATGTGAGAGCAAAAATGTTCAAGTGATTTACCCAAGTTCATATAAATTTTTAAAAGAAGTCATATTATAAAATTATGCAAACACACACATATAATTTTCTCATTAATTTTCTTTGTAAATTTGGAGATGCAGGCCTATAAGAAACAAAACTCTTCAACATACTGGGTTGAAAAACTTTTGGCCAGTGCCACAACCTGCTGGGCGCTGTGATGCCCAGGCTCACAGGTGTCACCTGGAAAATGTAGACCCATCTTGTGACGTTCTGTTTCGCTGGAGTTTCCAATTATAGATCCCCTCCTCTTTCTACAGTCCCACTCTCCCTCGATTGATACGATTTTTTCTTGTTGTCAGTGATCTCCGTGTTTTGCTTTTTAACCTCTATTTGCATGTTGTACAGAAAGAGACTAGAGAACCACACTAATGGTGTCACCTTTTAATCCACGCTGCATATCAATAAAAAGAAAGCTTCAGGTAAAATAGCATCTATAATAAATAAATTAATTAAAGAACATCTGTACTTCTTCAGTGCTCTAAGTTTATCAAACTAAGTTCTCACCCAGCGGAGATGTACTCATTGAATGTTGAATAGGTAAGGAATTCCTATAATGACCTTTTCCATCCACTTTTCCTCATTCTTTGTCAACAAGTAGATAAACAAATTAGGGTTCTTCTTAAAGTAATTTTGCAGTTATAACACAGGCTTGAAAAATAGTAATCTGAGTTCTAAAAACAGTTATGTAGAGTTGAATCCTCGTTCCAAAATCAGGCAAAGAGCAGGAAGGACGTAAACAGCATGCGAAAAATCAGAATTCAGATTCATTTCGCAAGTTTGTACTTTATTCTCTAACGTCATAACAGAAAGAGCTTCCAAATCTCTCTATATGCAAGTTAACAGAAGGTGAATTCAGAATCACTGTTTTGTATCAGGGTTCCTCAAACTCATTGACGTTTTGAGCCGGATAATGATTTGTCACAGGGGTTATTGTAGGATGGTTAGCAGTACCCTTGGCCTCTGCTCACTAGATGCCACTAATATCCCCCCCTGTTGTGAAAACAAGAAATATCCCCAGAAGTTGCCAAAAGTCCCCTCAGGGAACAAAACTGCCCCCAATTGAGAACCACTCTATTGTATTAAGTGATTATTTCTTCTGCTAGAAAATAAAGGTCAAGAAGTTAAAGGAAGTTTACAAAAAGGTAACACAAAACATACCACACATTTTTGCCTTTATTCTATATAATGCAGGTTATATGAAATGCATAAGGAGCAATCAGTTAAATATAAATCTGTCACTTGTTTCAAGGGACTGGCTGCAACCCAAGTGGATAAGAAATGTTGTTTTAGAGGTTTTTCTATAATCAGTGTCTCGGAAGCACAGCTGAGAAATATATTAACCGTATCTTTTTATTTTCTGTGTTCTCATGCTTTGACATATGGGGCCTTGCTGACCCTAGAGGGACTGTCCCCCCCAGGTTCAACCAATTCCTAGAGATAGTAAACAACTTGCCCACGAGTGTGCTTTTCAAATACAAACCAATCCAGAGCTCACACCTAAACCAGCTCCTTTTCTGGGTTCTCACTTTGGGACGCTATCCATCTTCCCTAACCACCAGGGTCAGATAGCAGACAATGAGTGACGGCCCCTACACACCAGAGCCTGCTGAAATTATTCAAACTAGCCAGTCCTAAGTTGGTTTGTACTGCCTGGCCCATTCTTCCACAGAAACCACAATAACATTCTTGCCCACAGTGCCTCCTCTCCCTCTGCCTTGTAACCAACCTCAGTACTTCCCCATGTGTCCCCTACTGGAAGGGCGTGCCCTCTTCTCTTGGGAATTGTGAGTAAACAGCTGTCTTTTCAGTAGCTGATCTCTTGGTCTTAACTATACCTCAGATTTTCTATTTTGAAATTCTATTTTGAAACAAGCTGTATACATCACAAAATGGTGTCAAACACTGGTTTTGACAAGTCCAAACAAAGACTATCTGATACTCAAAAAAGAAATGACACTTTTTAAAAAGTATCTGTTTTTTCCTTCTCTTTCTCTGTTTTAATTGATTCTTAAACTTTTGGTTTTATCCTCCTTATTTGCTAGTGTTGTGTTTTACCAGCTTAGTTTCAAAGGTGTTTCTGAGGAGAAACTATTAGTGTAGATACAGGAAAGTGAATGATATTTGGGTCAAACTAAATCTAGCTCTGAATCCAAAGTTTATAGTATGTCTTTGGGTCTTCTGTTTTCACCTCCTGTTTCTGTTTCCCTATTTTTAAGAGGAAAATAATACTAAAATAATGATTATGATATAGAGTTATCTTAAGGATTATACGAAGTAGTGTTAAACATTTATTCATTTAATAAAATTTAGCCCATTAGGTACCAGGCTCTGTATTGCTCTTTTGTGATGCACAGGGTAATGTCGGGAGATGAAAGTAAATAAGCAAATGAATAAATAAATGAGAATTTCACATGAAGGATATAGAGAATAGCAAAGAGTCATAGAGGGACAGGCCTGAGTGGGATGTGCTTTAGATGTGGTGGCCAGGTAGACCTCTCTGAGGCCACTGACTGGCCACTTGACACCAGACAAGCTTCTTCTCCTTTCTAAGTTTCTATTTAAATAACTGTAAAATGAACGAAACTTACAGAATGTTGTTAGCACACAATAATTAGTAAGTATTTAGTACACAACAAAGTATTAGCTCTTATGACAGCAGTGTTAAAGTTTATATCAGTCTCAACATGGAGTTTGGGTTGTATCATTCTCAACAAGTCCTTTTTAGATTTCAGAACATCCCAATCTGAAGAACTCCTCTGTGAACTAAACCAAGAACTCTTTAATTCTATCTTTAGCAAGACTTGTTTCTGATAAACTGAGCTAGATGCCACAGCAACATTTACCATGTTATTCAACCAGACAGCTTGAGGACAGGACGTAGTGTTTGCAACTCATTCCCTAAACAGTGTGTTAACAACTATTGGTTAAACAAACAAAAAAGGAACCACTGACAGAGATATTTTAGCTGTAATTTTTTTAAGACCTACCACCATCCCTTTCCAAATGTCTTTCTTTTTTTTTTCACTTTGTTAGATCTTGCAGGTGAAAATAGTTTCTATCCTTAAGTAGATTAATAATCCTCACACCTTGACTTTAAAAAAAACTTTAGTAATAAAGCACATATTTGCTCAGAGTTTCCAGATACTTCCAACTAAGGTGCAGTGTAATTGAAACGGGAAAAGGGAACTTAAACAGTGTAGAAATTATTAAATAGATAGATGTTCAGAGCAGACAATTTGATTTTTAATCTCGTACTAGGTAAATCATTCAGTACATCTGTATATAGCATGAGGGCCACTCTAGGAAAATCCTAATTTTAAAAATAATAATTTAGAAATCAATAGTATTGAACACTTGTAACTTACCATGTGCCAGGAACTCTTTTAAGTGCTTCACATTAGTTGATCATGAAGTGGATACTATTATTATCTTCATTTTATAGCTGAGACAATAGACACAGAAAAGTGAATAACTGGCTCAAGTTCACACAGCTAGAGAGTTGCAGAGAAAAGATTGATTCAAACCTGGGCAATTTGCCTCCTTAGTCCATGAATTTAGCTGCTATACTATCCTGCCTCTTAAAAGCAAATAACTTCAATATCAATTTCAAGTTCCAGGGTTATACAAATCACAGGACTTGTACAACTGGTAATAATATTTAGATTTCTGGTCTGACAAAACTCCAAAAACAACTGGTATCAATTTATTACCTTCATGGACAAAAAGCAAGTGCTTAAACAGAAATGCTTCTAGTCACTCAAGGAGACCGTCATATGATGCTTCAATTTTGCTTTTTGTTCTTTTCTTAACATGGCGTATGTGTCAACAAATTGCACAGCACCATAAATTAACTGCCTTGGGGTTGTAGGAAGGAGGATTTTATTAAAAGCCTCACGTAACTATTCTAGTGTCTCTGTTAGCTACTCATACTTGGGATCATTGGGTTGGGGAGGGAAGGAAAGAAGATGTGAGGTCAAGAGAAATACAACAGAGGAGAAATTTAACATTCACCAGTGAAGAACAAAACCAGACACTTCCTTCAAGACACATAAGAAGGAGAAAAAGCTATTCATGGCAAAGATAGCATGAGGGAAGAAATATGGAGAAAGAGTTCACAGAAATAACAGAAACTGAGCTATTATTGAAAAATATCCAGAAAATACAGTTTGCTTTTTATTCCAGAATTTTCTGTGTTTGATCATATGTAGCCTCAAGGCACTGTAGATCTGCATAAAGGACTAAGCAATGTTTGGTTGTCTCCACTGCTGACCTCCACCCAGTCATTACGTTTGACAAACCTTTGGGATATGAAGCAGGATTGGAGTGACAGTGCACCATTTAACAAATCCTTTTCAGCATTTCTGGGAAAAGTAGATATACTGGCATATTTTATTAAAATGATAAATTCTTTATATAAGTATTTTAGGAAAAGGAATAAAAAGTAGTCCATTTAAAAAATATTTCTGCATAAAACAGCAAATTTTTATGTTATGTAAATATCACTGAAAGGAAAGATTTCTGCTGAAAGTAGAGCAATTCTGATGACTTTGGAGGAACTACCTTTGAGAAAGTTACTATGAAGTTAACTACTGGGAATCTCACTGTTATTTGAGATCTTAGCATCCAAATGGTTTGAAGAAATTGCAAGGTTGAAGGAAAGTACAGTGAAAGTTCCAATTCAGTTTGAAGAAGAAGGGGGAAAAAAAAAACATGAAGCATGGGAGGGGGAAATAGCAAATATTTCAAAAAAAGAACATCTTTTTCCAAGCTTAGTAGCCAAAGCTAACTTGGCTCCAAAGGCCACTCAGGCATGTGACCTGTGGCCTGTGGCCTGCGGCACACCTATACTGCTTAGATTTTTACAGGGTGATCCAAAACGCTGCAATGCTGCGTCCACCCTGAGCAATCTTCAGATGTCTGGTTGCCTAAAATTAACCCCAAACTAATTTTGAAGTTCTCAACCTACTCTTCTCTTCTATTTTTTTCGTCGTTGCAAAAGTTTTTTGCAAAATATTTATAAAGAATGGAAAAAATACGAAGAAGCAGACGAACGTTATCCATAATCCTCTCTCCCCAGAAATAACTGAAATGAACTCTTTGCCTCCAATAATTACTTAACGCATTTGTCTGTACACAACTGGGATCAAACAAAATGAAAATTGTGAAGCAGTTTTTCTAAATCATTTAAATCTTTTTATTGATCATTTTAATGACAATGATATCTCATGGTCTTCTAAGGGGGAACCTTTGGTTATTTCCAATTTTTGACTATAGTATATAATATTGTATGGAACATATTTTCACATGTATTATTTTCTGCATTGTGATTTGCTTTCCTTGAATAGATTCCTAGAAGGGAGAGAAAAATATCTATATATTCACTCCATGTCTTCACCTCTCTTAAAACCTTATACTGATGAGTTAATCTTTGTCTTCAAGCAACTTTTCAGCACGATGTAGTTAGCATATTTTCTGAGCCTATGAGTGTCTGACAATGTCTCTCTGTTGCCTTCACCCATGAGTGACTGCAGAGATTGTTCCATGCTTCTCTATATTTACTGTTGGAGTGGTGGATTTTGATGACGGCCTGAATTCCATACCAAGATGCTCATAGGAGCTTTTTATTTTTTTAATCTTTGTCAATTTAAAATGTTACAAGGATGGGATAAGGTCGATCTTTATTGATTTTTTTTTCTGGAATTTAACAAGCCCTTTTGATTTGCATCTCTAGGTCGTTTTACACTTAAAAAAAAGTCTCCCTCAAGTATATCTTTCATTATGCTCCCTCTCAATCATGATTTCTTCTTCAAAAGTACACTTAATTCTCAGGCTGGATCTCCACTATCTGTCTTCTGCATCTATCACCACGTATCTTAATATTTTTTCTTTCTGTTTTGTGATAATAGTCTCAAGGAGTCCTCCATGTCACTGATTTAAATTTTTAACACTGTCAATTCTGTCTTTATTGCCTGAAATGCAAGTGTTAATTCATAGAAATTAATTCCACTCTTGCTTTTTTAGTTTTCCAGAACTCTTCCTTATATCACAAATCTCACCATAATGCAGTGGGTACACATATAGGTTCTGTAATCCCACTACAGGTATTCTACCCCCAGTGCTACCTCTTTCTCACTGTGTAACCATAGGAAAAGTTCTTTATATTTCTAAACCTCATTGAAAAGAGGATAATAATGGTACCTCCCTAACGGATGTATTGTGACTATTAAGTGAAATAATCTATGGAAAGTGCCTAACCTTGCACCTGGGACATAATGAGCAGTTAGCAAATACTAGTTCCTGTTATTGTTTTCACCATTATCATCATCTGATGGTGCCTTTACGTCTCTGGGGATTCTGTCTTTGAAGCTGTCTCTTCCTATTTCTGCTCAAGGGTATACATCACAGCACAGAGATTCTACGATGTTTTCATTCTCGCTCTTATTCTTCTTACTTCAAGTCTATTTTGGTTGCAAAATCCAAAAAACAGATTGGTTTCTATCCTTTAAACCCAAAGTGTCACCTCCTCTCCATCTCGGTTTGCCAGGTTTTAAGCTAAATGAGACGCCACCTGATTTGTTCCACGTCTCAGGAGTTTATTCTGGAAGAAATACGTTCCTGTGGTCACCACCACAGATGTTATGTGAACGCAAAGTTTTGAATAAATTGCAATCACACCCTTCTACCAAAATGTATTCAGTAGAGCCACAGGCAATACATATAATTTTTAAAAGTTTTCCCCGACAATTTTTATCAGACAGTGGGTTATAAAAAAGTATATAATGTACTATTTATTTCACTCAACTAATACCACCGACTATGTGCCAATCTGTTTATGAGCTTCCTGCTTTCACTACTGTTTTAAGAGATATCTCTTTTTTGTTCTCAGTCCTTCCAGAAATATATACTTCCTGAGAGGCTTTAAGTCATGTGGCTGGCCTCCACGATGCTAATTGAGTCAGTTATGTTTTCCTAAACTTTGCTTCTCTCGATTCAATGAGTGATATGTACTTCTTTTTAGAGAGGGAAGAAGCTCACCATTTAGTTGATTTATTAATGATAACACTTTAAAGAAAAGCAACAACCAGAGACTAATAAAACAAACTACACTTCCAAAGCTAAGCAAATATACGTATCTTTGCTTTTGAATGACAGAGAAATTGACTTGAAAAGTGATGCGGCAAAGGAGAAATAGACAAAGAAAGATTAGTCTTCTAATGGGATTTAAGAAGTTGACAAAGTGATGACTGCTTCAACAATGATAAAAACTAAAGTAAGCAAGGAGATAATACTTCTTTTTGAAACCTCAAAAGCCTAAAATCTCTCCAAATGTAATGAATGTCTAGGACCCCAAAACAGGTTAGGTTTGCATTGGTTCTGCTTTAAACGTCTTGGGGAACTAGTCAGAAAATCTCATAAGCATCTTATGAAATAGTCTAAGGTCATCTTGTCCAGCATCCTTTTTTCCCTGAGTCCAGAGTCACATTTGTAAATATTTTCTCAATCAGAGAAATCCTGTGAGTACAGTGCAAAAAGAAGAACCAGGACTAACGACAGCAAAGAAAATGCGTTATGGAAAATCCGCTGAATCAGGCAACATATTCACAACCTAAAATGCTCCCAAAAGAATCAAGGCAAGTAACATGCATATAATCATAGAATGTGAGAAACAAATGAGTCTTTTTTGAAGTCATTTAGCCTCATCCTTTTATGTTGCATATGGAAATTCTGATGCAGCAGATATAATAAAGTCCTTGCTTAAGGTTCCTGCCATTTCAAGTGGCCCAGGGCACTGCACAGTGTTTCCAAGACTGCAAAACACAGACTAAACTTCAGGCCACAGCACAATCATACGCTGGAGATCTGAGGACACACTTACCCCAATATATCTAAATGCCCTGTGATCAAAGCCCTCAGCTAAGTTACTGGAACCAGTTCTAGAATGAATAGAACCTGGTAGAGAAAGAGCTTCAGAATAAACTGAAAATTTTGTATTGTTGGTCTAGAGTTCCAAGATCTTCTGTAAATAAATATGAAATTCCTAAAAACAGAGGATATTTTGAAAAGTTTCTCTAAACATGTTTACCTGAGCTACCCCCAGCTCAGGCCTCTCCCCTGTAAATCAGCCTTGCAAATCCTAGTTCCTCCTCAACAACTTCTCTTGAATATATACTGCCCCCCTTCAGACGTTAGCTCAATTCACACCTTCTCAGGCCTTCCCCGACCAGCCTTTTAAAAATTGCAACACACTCCTTGACTCTCCATCTTCTTTCTCAAATTTTTTTTCCTCCAAATTATTCATCACCATCTAACCTGCTGTATATTTTGCTTACTTAATTCAAATATTATCTCTTGCCCAACCTGTATTCCTGTACCTGGTATAGGTTCTACTGTCAGTATGAAATAAATATTTTTGAATAAGTATTTGAATGAATGAGTAAATTAATTAATTTCCAAGAGTCCATTTACAAGTAAAGACTCTTTTGTTCCACTATCTTTTAAAAGATTCCTCATGAATGTTAGTTGATCTGATTCTTCAATGCATGACCGAAGCATTTTTTTCTTGATTAACCTCATTATGTAAAGTGATATCACTATGTAAATTGAACAACAGTACATAAGTATACTATATGATCACATCATGAAAAGATCCCTTAAAAGAAAGGAAAAAAACTCTCCTCTTAATGTAGAATACATAACTAAAAAGAGAGTTCCAGTTCTTTCCTTATTTGATGTCAGTTCAGAGTTAAACAATCTATCTTTGAATTTAGACACTATTGCCCAACTCAGGACTTTATTCTTCATTTATATACTACACCTAGGATTATCCTCAGGGCATCCAAACGTATTTGAAGAGGTGGGCCATGGAGAAGTGCCTATGTCCCATGACAGCATACAAGGTTTTCACCACTGCTTTACTCATTAAAATCCACAAAGAGGTACCAGGGAGAAAAAAAACACTTTCTAAAAATAACAGCATTTGGTCCAAATGTCCATTCATTCTCTTTATTCATGTTAGAATTTATGTCAAAGCACACTTTAATTTTGATTCACAGGAACTTTAATATGATGGGACTCACAAGATTAAATTTAACTTTTCTCATAGTGCTCCATCCCTCACTTCAAAGTTTTGGCTCAACCGACCAAGCTAAACGACTGGTTAAACCCTGACAGGAACTGAGATTGCTGCTTTCAGGCTGGTCCTAAGTGAGCAGCACCACAACACAAACCACTGGAACCGTCATTACTTTTTTTTCATTCTGAAAAAGAAGATGTGTGCAAGATTTTACTGACTAATGAAAAATAACTAAGAGGGTACTAACTATTGGTGAAATTTTTTTCCCTCTAGCACAACTCACTATTTCTGGATCTTTATTATGAAGAGCGCTCTGTCTCTTATTTGAAGGGAAGAATTTAATGTTCCATTACATGCAATCTGGTTTGAAATTGAGAAACATGCAGTTTCAAAACATATGGGATTCATAACTAAGGGGTTCACAGCTGGGATCCTATGCAAAGACTTGAGTGAGGTCTGAGTGAAGAGAATTAGAACCAGTTGTATGTGGATATATATTCTGTGTATATGCAGATGTCAGATGTGTGTGTTGTATATATGTGTATGTGTGTGCACTCTAAAGAAAACCATCCAAGACTGTCACAGTTTTCCAAGGCTGCTATAACAAAGTTCCGCAAACTTGTTGGCTTAAAATGATAGAAATTTGCGCTTTCACAGTTCTGGAGGCTAGCAGTCTGTGTCGAGTTGTCAGCGGGGCCATGTCTCTTGCGGAGAGTCTTTTCCTTGACTCTATCCTAGTTTTTGGTGGTTGCTAGAAATCTTTGGCATTCCTTGGCTTTTAGATGCATCACTCCAATCTCTGCCTCTTGACATTGTGCCTGCCATCACATCTTCTTCTCTCTTAGCCTGTGTCCCTGTGTCTCTTCTCTTCTTATGACACCAGTCACACTGTGTTTAGAGTCCACCCTACTCAGCATGACCTCATCTTAAGTAATAACATCTGCAAAGACTTTATTTCCAAATAAGATCACACTCTGAGTTTCCAGGAAACACATGAATTTGGGGCGGGGTGACACAATTCAACCCAATACAAGTTTGCTGAGACCCATAAAAACCTTAAGTACTAGAATAATCAATTTAAAAATATAATAAAAATATGTTTTAAAGAAATAAAATGTGGGATTTAATATATAACTAGAGCACGAGAGATTATTAAAAATAGAAGAGCCTATCTAGAAAAATGAAAACAAAACTTCCTTAGAAACAAAAACTATAATAATTTGTATAAAATACTCAATGTACAACACATTAGAGATAACCAAAAGTGAAATTAATTAACCTGGAATGTTTATCTGAAATTTTCTAGAATGTAGCATATATAGACAAATGGAAAATATGATAAAGTGCTAATAGACATGGAGAATAAAGTAGGAAGATCCAACATCTTTTAAATATAAATGGAGAAGGAGATAAAAAATTAAACAGAAGAGACATTTGAAGGGATAATGGGTAAGCAATTTACAAATAATAATTAGTTATTAGCTACGGGAAGGCTAATGAATCTCAAGTAAGATAAATAAAATGAAAGACACATCTAGGCATACCATAGAAAACCCTTATAACTCCAAAGACAAAATCTTAAAATCAGCCAGAGAAGAAATACATACTATCCTCAAATGAATGACAATTACATGGACAACTGATTTCTCAAAAGCAATAGTAAAAGTTGGAGGAGAATAAAATAATAACATCACTGTGCTGACAGAATATAAATGTTCTAGAATCATTAGTGTTTACAGGTTATGTCTTTTTCCATTCTTGTATCTTCAACTTTTCTGTGTTTTTGTATTTAAGTCATATCTTTTTGAAACAGTAGAGTTGAGTTTTGCTTTTCTCTGTAGTAGACTATTATTCATCTATTAATTGGAGTATTTAATATAAACACTGCTATATTTTATTTTAAACCTATCATGCTACTATCTATTTTCATTTGTTCTTCCTGTTTTGTGTTTCTCTTTTACTTCTTTCTTGCCTTCTTTGAATTAATAAAATATTTTCCACTTTCCTTCCTCTATTGGCTTCTATGTGACACATTTATTTGTTATTCTTTTAATGAATTTCCTAAAGTATATAATTTTGGTATCCCCAGAGATTAATGAAAGTTCTGATCAATGTCAGCCTGGCAGCGTTGAGAGTCAGCAAATGCTGGGAGACGAAAAGCAGAGAGTGAGATTTGGCTCACTTTCTTCAATTCCCGTCTCTTCAGGATCTTGACCACATGCATTCCAGATGCCTCAGCACCTCATCAGTACCACCAACTGTTGCTTCCCATGTACCCAGCTTCTTTAGTCATCCCCAGAGAGAAAACTGGTCTGGTCCAATCTAATCCATAATTCCTAGAAGCAGAAGCTTCAATCTAGAATTGTACACCCAATAAAAGTATATTTTACAACCGTGATAAGATTAAGAGTATATTAACATACAGGCAAAACTTGAGAGCACCTACTTTCAAGAAAACTTCCTTAAAGAACATTCTAAAGGAGAGATTACAGGCAGAAGAAAAGTAGTAGCCTTTCCAAAGTAATTGTCTTTCCAAACTCCAGAAATTAAAAGAAATTAATAGAAGAATCATTTAATCTATTTTTAAAGACAGTAAAGATTTTTTTAACTCATAAAAAGAAAAATTAAGATATTATAAATAAATATGAATTTGTCTAAAACCACAAGAAACATAAAAAGTTAAATGTACTGTTTAGACAAATATAGTTGACTAGATTTTTTAAATGCATGTATATGCTGAAGACACACACCTAAAAGATACAGATACAGAGTGAATGAAAGTCAAAGCATAGAAAAAGATGTCAGAGCCAAATGCTAACCAAATAAAGTGGGAATGATTATATTTAAATTAAACAAAATACTCTAAGACAAGGAGCATTATTGGAAATAAGAAGTAATTCTATAGTGATAGAAAACTAAATTTACCAGGAAAATAAAACCATTCTAAGCTTATGTGCACCTAATAACATAAGTAGAAAATAGAAACAGAAATATAAAAAGAAAATAGAAATATAAGCAGAAATTTGCAAAATCCACAGTCGGAGTCAAATACTTTAACATATTTTTTCAGTAATGGCTGGATTAAATGGACAAAACATGGGTGAGGACACAGAGCACTGAACAACACCGTGTTCATCGGGCAGTGCTCAGCTACAGGCAGAAACAGGTAAACCTTGAAGCCTCAGAGACTTAACATGATAGAAGTTTGTCCTGCCTACACCAGAGTCACCAAGGATTCAGGGATTAGGACGCCATTCATTTTGTGGTATTGTCATCTTCTGGAGCCCACTGGAATACTACTGGGCCTACTGGGTCCTCTGCATTTAATAGCCAAAAAGAGATGAAAGAGAAGAAGGACTTTCACGACATTTTAAAGGTCAAGATGAAAGTGCCCTATATCACTTCTGCCCATTTTCCTTATGCTTAATGGGCGAAACATTCACCTTAAGATGTTAGAAAAAGAACAGAACCCCCCCCTAAAAATAATGCAGGAAAAAATTAAGATATGCATGGAAATTAATGGATTAACAAACATACATAGAATATAAAGATTCAACAAAATCAAAATTGGCAAGACTGATGAAAAAAAGGAAAGACAAAAAATGTATGGCCTTTCCATGCAAGCCAGAGAGCAGTCCGTTCCACATTGTCCCGGGTTCCTGTCATAACTCAAAGGCAAATTTTCACAACATCTGGAGCACTTGATGTCCTAGAGATGAAGAAGAAGAATGTCCTCAAATTCCTTGCAGCAAGAACCCCCTTAGGTGGCACCGACCTTGGCTTTAGCACATCTACGTCACAATTCTGAAGAGGACCTGGAAGGAGACTATGCTGGTGGCTTGTATAATTGTTGATGTTGAAACTATTGTTGCTGTGTGAAAGACAAGATTTAACCTAGAACATTTAGAAAACATGTTTCCACCTCTATAGTGTTTGAAATCATATAATTAAAAACATACTTTAAGGGCTGTAAATGTAGGTTTTAAAATTATAATTTTTAAAAATTTTTTATTATTTTTTTAATTGCAGTAACATTGGATTATAACATTATATAGCTTTCAGATGTACATTGTAATATATTTCGAATTCTGTGTAGATTACATCATGTTCACCACCCAAAACTAACTAAAGTCCATCCCTTCACATGTGAGCCTAATCACCCCTTTTGCCCTCCCTGCTTTACGTCTTCTTCGATTTCTTTCAACAATGTTTTATAGTTTTCAGTGTACAGATCTTTCACCTCTTTGGTTAAGTTTATTCCTAGGTATTTTATTCTTTTTGTTGTAATTGTAAATGGGATTGTTAGTCTTAATTTCTCTTTCTGCTACTTCGTTGTAAGTGTATAGAAAAGCAACCGATTTTTGTATGTTGATTTTGTATCCCGTGACTTGACCATATTCATTTATTGTTTCTAAAAGTTTTTTAATGGAATCTTTAGGGTTTTCTGTATATAAAATCATGTCATCTGCAAAGAGTGACAGTTCCACTTCTTCTTTTCCAATGTGGATCCCTTTTATTTCTTTTTCTTGCCTGATTGCTCTGGCTAGGACTTCCAATACTGTGTGAAACAAGAGTGGCAAAAGTGGGTGTCCTTTTCTGGTTCTGTTCGTAGAGGGACGGCTTTCAGTTTTTCTCTGTTGCAAATGATATTTGCTGTGGGTTTGTCATATATAGCCTTTATTATGTTGAGGTATTTTCCTTCTATACCTATTTTATTTAGAGTTTTTACCATAAATGGATGCCGTATCTTGTCAAATGCTTTCTCTGCATCTATTGAGATGATCATGTGATTTTTATTCTTCATTTTGTTAATGTGCTGTATCACGTTATTAGATTTGCGGATGTTGAACCATCCCTGCATCCCTGGAATGAAACCCACTTGATCATGATGTATGATCTTTTTATTGTATTGTTGTATTTGATTTGCTAGTATTTTGTTGAGGATTTTTGCATCGATGTTCATCAGTGATATTGGCCTGTAATTTTCTTTTTTTGTGTTGTCCCTGTCTGGTTTTGGTATCAGGATAATGTTGGCTTCGTAGAATGAGTTAGGAAGCTGCCCCTCCTCTTCAATTTTTTGGAAGAGTTTGAGAAGGATAGGTATTAAGTCTTCTTTGAATGTTTGGTAGAATTCACCAGGGAAGCCATTTGGCCCTGGACTTTTATTTTTGGGGAGGTTTTTGATTGCTGTTTCGATCTCCTTACTGGTGATTGGTCTATTCAAATTCTCTACTTCTTCTTGGTCCAGTTTTGGAAGGTTGTATGTTTCTAAGAATTTATTCATTTCCTCTAGATTATCCAATTTGTTGGTGTATAGCTTTTCATAGTATTCTCTTATTATCTTTTGTATTTCTGAAGTGTCTATTGTAATCTCTCCTCTTTCATTTCTGATTTTATTTATTTGAGCCTTCTCTCTTTTTTTCTTGGTGAGTCTAGCTAAGGGTTTGTTGATTTTGTTTATCTTTTCAAAGAACCAGCTCTTGGTTTCATTAATTTTTTCTATTGTTTTTTTAGTCTCGATTTCATTTATTTCTGCTCTTATTTTTATTATTTCCTTCCTTCTGCTGATTTTGGGCTTTGTTTGTTGTTCTTTTTCCAGTACCTTTAGAGGCACTTTTAGATTGTCTATTTGGGACTTTTCTTCTTTGTTGAGGTAGGCCTGAATTGCTATAAACCTCCCTCCTAGAACCGCTTTTGCTCTATCCCACAGATTTTGGAGTGTTGTATTTTCATTTTCATTTGTCTCCAGGAATTTTTTTATTTCTCCCTTGATTTTTTCATTGACCCAATCGTTGTTCAGTAGCATTTTGTTTAATCTCCACATTTTGTGACTTTTCTGATTTTCTTCCTGTAGTTGATTTCTAGTTTCATACCTTTGTGGTCAGAAAAGATGCATGGTATTATTTTGATCTTCTTAAATTTATTGAGACTTGTTTTGTGACCTAATATGTGATCAATCCCGGAGAATGTTCCATGTGCACTTGAAAAGAATGTGTATTCTGTGGTTTTCGGATGGAATGTTCTATACATATCTACTAAGTCCATCTGGCCTAATGTGTCATTTAAGGCCAGTATTTCCTTATTGATCTTCTGTTTGGATGATCTATCCATTGGTGTAAGTGGAGTGTTAAAGTCCCCCACTATCATTGTGTTACTGTCTATTTCTCCTCTTATGTCTGTTAATAATTGCTTTATATATTTAGGTGCTCCTATGTTGGGTACATAGATATTTACAAGTGTTATATTTTCTTGTTGGATTGTTCCCTTTATCATTATGTAGTGCCCGTCGTCGTCTCTTGTTACAGTTTTTGCTATAAAGTCTATTTCGTCTGATATAAGTATTGCTACCCCTGCTTTCTTTTCTTTGCCATTTGCATGGAATACCTTTCCATTCTTTCACTTTCAGTTTGTGAGTGTCCTTAGGTCTGAAGTGTGTCTCTTGCATGCAGCATATACATGGGTCTTGTTTTTTTATCCAATTGGCCACCCTATGCCTTTTGATTGGAGCATTTAGTCCATTGACGTTTAAAGTAGCTATTGATAAATATGTATTTATTGCCATTTAGTTACTTTTTTTTTCCTGGGTGTTTTAGTAGTTCTCTGTTCCTATCTTTTTCTCTTGTTCTCTTCCCTTATAATTTGATGGCTTTCTTTAGTAATATGTTTGATTTCTTTTGTCTTACTTTTTTGCTTACTTATTATAGGTTTCTGATTTGTGATTACCATGAGGATCCTATTTAATATTCTATGTATATAACATATATATATATCGAGTTGATAGACTCTTTAGCTTGACCTTTTTCTAAAAGCTCTGCTTTTTCACTCCCCTCCTCCCACATTTTATGTTTTTCAAATCATATATAGTGTCTTGTTTAGTGTGTGTCTGTCCATTACCCTCTTATCATTGAAACAGGTGATTTTAGTACATTTGTCTTTTTACCTTCATATTATCTTCACAGGTGGTTGATCTGCTACCTTTAGTATATGTTTACCTTTACAAGTAATTTTATTGCTTGTTTGTTGTTTTTTGGTTTTTTTGATAATTGTTTTTACCTCCATTTGTGGTCATCGCTTTCCCACTTAAATAAGTCCCTTCAGCATTTCTTGCAGAACTGGTTTCTTGGTGATAAACTCCTTTAATTTTTGCTTGTCTGGGAAGCTCTTTATCTCTCCTTCCATTGTGAATGACAACCTTGATGGATAGAGTATTCTTGGCTGTAGCTTTTTTCCTTTTAGCACTTGAAATATGTCGTGCCATTGTCTTCTCTCCTGTAGGGTCTCGGCTGAGAAGTTCCCTGATAGCCTGATGGGCTTTCCTTTGTATGTCACTGTGGCCTTTCTCTGGCTGCTTTTAGGATTCTCTCTTTATCTTTAATTTTGGACATTTTGATTATAATATGTCTTGGTGTGGGCCTCTTTGGGCTTATCTTGTTTCGAGCTCTCTGTGCTTCCTGAACTTGGATGTCTGTTTCCTTCCTCAGCTTAGGAGAATTTTCATCTATTATTTCTACAAATAAATTTTCTGCCCCTTTGTCTCTCTCTTCTCCTTCTGGGACACCTATAATCTGAATGTTGGTGTGCTTGATGTTGTCCCAGTATTCCCTTAGACTGTTCTCATTGTGTCTAATTCTTTTTTCTTTCTTCTGTTCAGTTTGGGTGATTTCCTCTAGTCTTTTGTCTAGCTCACTGATCCATTCTTCTGCATCCTCTACTCTGCTATTGAGTCCCTCTAGTGAATTTCTCATTTCCAGTATTGTATTCTTCATTTATGATTGGTTCTTTTTTATATTTTCCAGTTCTTTGCTTATGAGCTCACTGTGTTCATCCAGTCTTCTCCCAATATCTGTGAGCATCCTCATGATATTTTGTTTGAACTCTTTGTTGAAAAGGTCACCTATTTCTGTTTCATTTAGTCCTTTTTCTAGGGTTTTGTCCTGTTCACTCGCTTGAAAACTATTCCATTGTCTCTGCATTATTCCTCTTTCTCTGTGCTTATTTCTATGTATTAGGTGAGTCAGCTATGTCTCCTTATCTTGGAGAAGTGGCCTTATGTATGAGATGCCTTATGAGGCCCAGCAGTGTGCTTCCCTCTCATCACCAGTCCAAATGATCCAGGAGTGACTCCTTTATGGGTTACTTGTGTCTTTCTGCTGTGGCAGGGCTGCTCTGATTGCAGGTACCCAGGGAGTCTAATCTTTCCTTCCCTGGCCAGCTGTTTGTAAATCCAGTTTGGGGAGCCTCAGCACCATTGGCTACAAGGTCTATCAGCATGCTCTTATTGTAGTTTTCCTCTTAATTGGGTTGGTACCCAGTGTAGCTGGTTGCTAGGCTCAGGGGCTTACAGTTGTGATAGGCCTCAGGCCTACAAGGCTGTTGTCAGTTCTCTTAGGAGTGCAGCTGAGTGGGGCTGGCCCTTGGCATGGGGAGCACTCAATTGTTTCAGGCTTTGGAAGATGGGGCTGATCCTTTTTATGGCTATTTGTGAAGCACAGGTCTTCTGCCACTGATAAGTCTCATCCCCCACAGCACCACACACACCATCAACACAGTCCTGGTCCGCGCACACTTCCCAACCCCCTGGAGTGTACCCCGACGCTGCACTGCAGAGGTCCCCACCTCTCCACCAATGCTTCCCACAGTTTACCTCATCCCCACACAGGCCCCGCCCCACAGAGGTGGACACACTCTCCTGCCTGTAGAGGATCAAGGGATCCAGTCAATACAGGCCAAAAAGTAGCCTGAGAGCTTGCTGTTGGGTGGGGCTGGTCCCTAGGGCTGCCCACCATGGCTGAACTGGATTAAATCTGTGCTCTAGTGGGTGTGGTAGGCCCCTGGGCTAACAGGCCAAGGGATGTACCTCAATGGTGCCCACCAGGGTCTGTGTCAGCACACCTGGACCTCGTCAGAACAATGGCTGCCACCAATGTCTCAGTCTCCAGAGAGGTGCCTCCTCTCACCAAGATGCCCCCAGAGCCCAGTTGTTTCACCAAAGGACTGTCAGCCCTCTCTCTGGTGATTTTAGGTTGCTGTAATGAGTGAGTTTGTGCGTGAGCCCTTTAAGACCCGGGTCTTTTCAGCTTTCTGCTGATAGCTTTTCTAGGGGTATCCTTGCTGAAGTTAATAGCCAGCAAAGCCAGACAGTAAGCCCCTTGTCTCAGTTGGGCTGAGTCTGAAGGGTGCTTATAGCAGTATTGCCCCTGCTCCGGACCTCACTCCTCCAGGGAGGGCTGCGTACCTTAGGGTGGTTCCTGCCTGGCCAGCTGAGAAGCTCCCCTGCTCCCAAAGGTGGCTTTTTTCCTCTCCAGCAGGAATTTCTGTCCCTTCTGCCTTAGTCAGGACTGTCCCTTGTTGTGGGGGTTCTTCTTATCCAGTTTTCAGTTTTCTCTCCAGGGTAATTTTTCCAAAAATAGTTGTAACCTGGTTGTGTTCATGGGAGGAGATGAGTTTAGAGTCTGCTTATGCTGCCATCTTGACGAGATCCTCTAGGTTTTAAAATTATAAAGCAAAGCTTGTGAATGATTTACAGAAAATTTCAGATAGTGATAACCATTGGATGCTAGGGAGGAGAATGCAGCTGGGGAGAGCTAGCGGGTGGCTTCTGAGGCATCAGTAATGTTCTATTTCTGAGGCTGGCTAGTTGGATCTGCAGGTTTCATAGTATTGGAATTTTTATACTCTACATATTTTAGAAATATACCTTTCTATCTAATTATGTCCATTCAATATTTAATATTTATATTTTTAAAAGAATAAACTTTGTTAATCTATATATAAAATGCCAAACCAGTGAACTTCAAGACATGGATGATGACTAACTCTCGAGGGGCCAGTGAGTTCTGATAGTGAGGGCAGCCAGCCGTATATATTGATTCGTATACTGCAAGAACATTTTACAACCATAATGTATTCATATCAAAGGTAAAAATGTATAATGCAATCATATAATGGAATACTCATAGTTTTATTAAAATTGTGCTGTAGAAGATGATGTAATAAAATGGAAAATTGCTCCAGATATATTTAAGAGAATGTAAAGGTTACAATTGTATTACAATGTTATGCCATTTAGATTTCTCTATAGTAAGAAATGATAAAGCAACAAACTTCCCAAATTCAACAAGATGGTGGTAGTTTCATAAGGAGGCCAAGGATAAGAAGAGGCAAGGTGTCCATTCATTACAGGATTAATGTGTTCTTGACTCCTATGTAGTCTCAAGTAAACAAACTCATCCTGATCCTCCAAGCAGACAGTGGGCAAGACTGAGCAGGGCTTGTCAGTTCCCCTCGGCAGATTCCTATAGGCCTAACTGGGAAATAAGAGAGAAAAAAGTAAGTAAACCTTTTGCCTGAGCTCTGGGGAAATATTTCCTCCCTGACCCTTCTCTCTGAAATTTGAGCCCTTAGAGAAAAATCTTCCTATCTGTGCTACCTCTGTTCAATATCAGCCAACGTTTGTGCTCCCCCTATCTACATATGACTGTGTGGTTCTATTTTTCTTTAAATTAAATAACATCATATTGACTTCAAGGAGGTGACAGGCTAGTTGGGAAGGCAATGTTGATGCAGATTTAACTCTGCACAAAGTGATGCATTTAAATCAGCCCTATTGCAGGTCAGTTGTATCCTCGTTGGTTAAAATACCTAGATAGTAGATTAGGACAAGTGAAATAAACAGAATTAATTGAAGGCAAATTGAAAATGAAAGTAAAAATATCATTGTCAGCTGCTGAGCAAGTTGTCATGTTTCAGATTCTCACCTAGAACTTTCTGATAATGGAGACTAACCTACTTTCTAAATAATTTGTGCAGTAAAATGCAGCTTTTATCTCATCCAATTATCTGTAAAAGGCTTTCAGAGTTTTTCTAAAGCCTCTGAACCTAGAAGGTAAGTCCAGGAATATTTAGTTAGTAAGTTGGTGGAAATTTTGTTGAGAAAACCTAGCCTAACATGATACACCCATAATGGGATCTTAGACTCTTCTGGGGGTTGATCTTCTCTGCGATTCCTTTACTGCTTGGTGGAGAACCTACACCACTGACTTCAGTTTACCACAATTCTCGGAGTCGTTTTGGATCACTTGAGCTTGGTATCACATAAATACAGAATTTACAGCTTAAGTGGTCCTAAATTATGATGTTTCCTCTATTGTGGACAATCTTCTTTAGCACCCCTACCTTTCCAATTCGTGCTCATCCTTCAAGCCCCTGAGGAAATGCTACCTCCTTTATGAAGCCCTCTCCAATCCCCATCCCTTGTATGTAACTACTATATCCTGTGTGTACCCACTATGCATTGTCTTCTTCTCATTCACAGCCTCTTTCTTTATATCAGGCCTTATGCTCAGCACGTGCAGAGATCTGTGCCACATACTTCTGTATGTCCAGGGCCTGCCTCAGTAAACAAAACATGCTCAGAAAATGTTTGTTGAATGAATAAACAAATCAGGGACGTGGCTTAGCATCCTTGAGAGCACAATACAAGGCACAGTTACCTTTGTAACTGTAGAGCTCACAGACTTGATGTCAGTGTTGAATAAATGAATTGAGTCCAGTTACCTTTGGATTCTAAAGGTACCTTTGGATACGTCTGGATTCTAAAGAAACAATTTGGCTTACCCTGAAATCCCAGCCTCAGATGCTGCAGTAACGGTAGTGCTCAGTTCTAATGCTCAGAATGGCCAGACATTTTTTATTCTCGTTATTCTCCCTAATTTCACTAATAAAGTCTACATAAGTAACCAGTTAGGCATCTTGCTACAAAAGGAAAAAATTAAGGCATCAAGTCCACTTGATGACAGGTTCACTGAGAGCATACATTTGGATGAGGTCATGCTCATGCAAAGTACAATTTCCATGAAAGATCAGAAGCCTAACACCTTCCTGGTAGAGAAAATTAGATTTTCATGGGAAGTGATATGTTACATAGAAAAATTATGAAACAAACCTGACCCTAACATGCCCTGACCTTCAAAATCTGAGCAAGACGTGTTTAAACACAGCCAAACACAAAACAAAAATATTATTTCTTGGTTCATTAGTTGATAAATCCATTTGAAGTGTATAAGTGAGCACATTTCTGAAGCTAATCCAAGATAGAAAACTAGAATTTCCATGGCTACAATGAGTTCATCAGGGAGACGAAAAGGCCATAGGGATGTTGCTAGCAAAATATCACTTGTGGAGTCTAATTTTCTCTGGCACTAAAGGCAGTTTTTCTATAGAGAAGCAATTTAATAACAATATGAAGGAACGGTGACTCTGGCAGAGCAGGTCCCTGATAAGTAGGTTTTGACAGTTGGAATCAAGAGCCCTTTTCATTAAGCTCAAAGTGACGGCTTTTACCCACCATTTTTGACATGTCTACAACTTCCAGACTCTCCGATCTGACATGCTCTTTCTCATAAAATTCCAGATGCCTACATGTCTTATTCCTACAATCTTCCAAAATTCTTTCATTAAGAATGTACGTAACGAGGAGAAATAGAAGGTGGGCCTTGTGAGAAACATACTTGACTTCCTCTTAGAACTTGTCTCCTGCTTTATCAGAGAAGGCAGAAATTACCTAGCAAGAACTTAAGAAATTTTGCAAGACCTTAGCATTGAACTGAAGGTCTGACGTTATCAACTTAAGTGCCTTTGAGATTCTTCCATCAAATGAAAATAATTATGACAGATTACTACGTCTAGTATCCCGTTAAAATCCTCTTTTGATGTGCTCCTGGTTCATTTCCATATATGCCTGCAGCTTCAACTACAGTGGCTGGCGATAGGGTGATGGTGGCAGGAAGCAGTGGAGACGTGAAGCACTTGAAGTTCCCAATCTCCCAGAAAAGCTTCTAAGTCTCAGATAGGGCTGGTTTGTTGCAAAACCATACCTGTACGTTGTTTTCTCTATTTCTTCTCCTTTCTCATCAGCAAGCTTAGTATTTCCTGCACAAATGCAGCAGCAAGCTGAAAAGTAAAGACACCTATTCATTTTATTCATACACTTGCTGAATGTATAATTTGTACCAGAGCATGTCCTTGTCACTGCTGGGAAATTGCTGTTATGTTTACACTATGGACCCTGCCTGTACTGGATAGGAGATACCTCTGAAATTTTCACATGAATGACTATAAGTATTAGTGTTTCCATGAAGAGAAATGGGGAAAATCAAGGAAGGGAAAGTTTTGATAGAAAAGCATTATATGCATTTGGTTTAGTCATGTACTGTGATTGAGTTGCCAGCATATTGTCCAGGTGGAAGATATTTGGACATTTAGACCAGTTGTACCATATTTTGGGAATGTAGGGAGATTATGACAAAAAGTAGTGTAAAGCCAGAAATGAATTGGACGTACAAGGTAGAAATGCACTTGTGTAAGACATAGCTGCCTCTTCTGAGCCTCTCAGCCTTACCCGTCCTGGGAACTTCCGCTGTTTACTCACTCCCGTCACCAATGCAGGATATGTATCCATGGAGGCCCAAGCAGGCCGTCTTTTAAAAGCAGCCACTTTATGCCTGCAGTCTCTGTCTCCTCCCATCTCTTCTTGATTTGGGGAAATGCCACCACAGGGAGTGCATCTGGCTGCCCAAGAGGCTGCCAAAGGAGTTGGATGACCTTACCTGGAATGCAAGGTAGTTAATTCCTCATAGTGCCATCTTGGCCAAAGAGAGGCAAGAGAAAATGGACGGGTCAATTTCTTCTTCATTCCTCCTTCCAATGAACATTCCTGAAGATATACTGCGTGACCAAGTGTAGGCACCTGCCAAACAATAGGAATTGTCTCTTTGTGGCTTATTGTGAAGAAGTAACTGGCGTGGTAATGCTTCACATTTCCTAAGTTCCCATCCTTGCCTGCATTGCTTCCCTTTCCTCCCACCCTCACTGCCCTGGGATTTGATTCCCAAAGAGAGCATTAGTACTAAAGCCTTACCTGAGGCTCTTCTTTCTCTGTCTTAGAATATGGAACACACACGTAATGCAAACGTGGAGGAGCACCATGACAAACAGTGTAGGCTTTCTTCTGAAGCGGAATTTAGTGATTATTTTGGAAGAATAGTATGAAAGCAGCCTGAAGACAAGGAGCAAGCAGTCTCATTTTACTCTTTCCCTAAATGGCCCCCATTGGGCAGGGCTAGGGGAGGAATTTTTACTGGATATTGAGGTTTCCTTTTAGATACGGTTATGGAGTGGTTATTTCTAGAAATCCTAAGGGAGCTACTAATTTATTTACTCATTTTTAGATTCCACAAATATAAATTGTTTATTAGGGCTAAGGGTATCACTGAAGATGTACAGATGACATAGTTCCACCCGTGAACTGGAGTTGACAGTCCAGATGATGAGACTGACTAAAGAGAGACTTGTAATAATGCTGGGTGGAGGCAGGCTCACAGACTGGTAGAAGCCAGGCGGGCACCTATCTAAGGCTGGGTGGTAGGTAGAGAACCAGAGAAGGCTCCTGAAAGAGCTGAGCTTTGAAAGACCAAGGAGTTGTCAAGATAAAGTAGAGAAGGTAGGACATTTCTAGGTGAGGGAGTGAACCCAAGGGAGTACTGGGCAGAGCATTCCAGGCACAGAAAACAACAGCCAGAAAGGGCCTGGGGCTTATTAATTGTGTGTGCTTGGGCACATCACTTGACCTGTCTGAGCCTCATTGTTCCTATCTGTAAAGTGGGGAAAATAATAGTGTTGTGTAGGGACGTTGTGAAAATTACATGAGACACTATGTGATCAATGTTGTGACATATAATAGGTGCTTACAGGTAGTAGGTTTTTTTCTTTTAAGTCTTTAAACTAGCCAAACCACTTTCTCTCTACTATTATGGAGAGGAACCTGAAACAAATAGCAAGGACTGAGAAAATCCTACAAATTTCAGAATTTAAAAACAAAATTGAAGATCAAACTGTAAGAAGCTCAAAATCTCAAAGCTTTTGACTAAAAACAATTCCTCTCTACATTTAAAATCTTCATTTGTTTGCTTCATTTTGAGGCAAATTTTGCTCTCATCTATTAGTTTCTTCTACACCTCCACCGTGAGGACTCAGCCTGTGTGTGAGCCTGTTTGAGGTCTACAAAGTCATGAGAATCAAACAGCCTCTTCATTGCCAAAGAAAAATGTGTTGCCAAACCCAAACACAGTTTGAATTCACATGAAGTATCCTTTAAATTCTGAGGAATTTTTCAATTTGGCTGAAAAGACTAGTATCCTCTCAAAATTCAATAGTTACCAAAGAGAAAAATCCAGCAAAGCAAGTCTTTTTTTACTTCATACATCAGGACAAAGTAAAATGGCTGTTTAACAACAAAACCATAATTCATACCAGATCATTCAAAATATGTTCGCACATATTTAAATCTTATAGATAAATCTAATTTAGAAAAACATGTGATTCTCAGTTCCTCACTTACTCATCGTTCTCTTTTGTTTGCTTGTGAGTATGCGTCATTCCAACCCCTCAGAACAGCCCTGTAGAATTTAGAAAGCTCGGCTCTGCTACATGTTTGCTAAGTTCCATTTCTCATGCAATGGCAGCAAGATGGGGACCCGAGAACATGTTCATGGTGGCTTGTTCCCAACAAATCACAGTCTGGAGAGGTCCCTGGCAGAACTATAGACAAATAATTCCAAGGTTCATTTGGAAGAAGAAAACTTTATGGAAATATCAAGCCCTCTTGGCAGTCTGTAGCCACTGACAACCTTGATTTGGTTCCCATAAACTCATGGAGCATCAGGTCCAACATTCTGGATTTCACATGAGTTCCCAAAATCCATGAATGTGGATGTAAATAATTCCCTGGTTTCAATACCTTGGGGCACATAATGCCTTCAGGAACAGTGAAAGGTTTCTCTTTTGCTCCTCTGAAGGATCCAGAGAAGATTCTTAGATTTCTGGCAGTGGACTTTCAGAACCCAGTTTGGAGCTGCTATAGCCTCAGTCCAGTTGTCCACTATCTCTCTATTGCCGTCATGTCTAGAATGTGAAGGGTACACTAGCTAAGGAAAGCTGCCCAGAGAGCCTTATCTGATGCTTGGCGACTGCAAAACAAGACAAGATCTTTGAATCACGTTCTTCTCCTTGAATTGTAATTCAATGATCAACTAGTTAATTCTAAAACATATCTATCGAGTACCTACTATGTATCAAGTACTGAGGAAGGCCTTAGGGATACAATGTTGAAACGATATAGCTCCTGATCTCAAATAGCTCTTGAAGAAGACAGATAAGCAAATAGGCATTGACAATACTTTTTGAAAGTCCCATGAAAAATAAAAGCATCATGTTTTCTAGAGGTAAGAAGGAGGAGTGTCTAACTCAGAGCTGGAATTAGAAAGAGGATTGGGAATGGTTTCCCTGATGAAGTGCCCTTTCAGCTGAGAGGATGGGTGGGTGTAAGCCAGAGAAACAAGGCGAGATTGTTCTAGGCGGAGGAGAAAACATATGCAAAGGCCCAAAGGAAAGACAGAAAATGGCCCATTCAGAAACTTTAAGTACTTCAATATGGCTGTGGTGTACAGTGCAAGAGGAGAAATGTTGAGAGCTGAAGCCAAAGAGATTTAAAAAAAGAGAGTCAGAGTATACATGATATTTTATGCTCATGCTTGTTAAGTTTGAGCTTTGTCATAAGGATGATGATAAATTTTTGACGTGTTTTAATCATGCAAGAGAAATGATCAAATGTCCACTTTATAAAACTCTGGATGAGGGAGGAAGGAGTCAGGAAAATCAGTTAGGAGTCTGAGGCAATGATCAAGGAACCAATGACAGGAACCTGAACTGAGACACTGGCAGTGAATTTGGACAGAAATAAATAAACGTCAAGGATGAGTAGAATGTAGATACAGCAGATCTTGGATTATTTGTGAGGAATAATGGAGGCAGAGGAGTCAAAGATGACACCTAGGTTTTTGAATTAGGCAACTAGGTGATTGGGTTCATTGAGAAAGGAAGAATAAGGGAAGCAGGGCAGAAAGTAATGAGTTAGTTCCAACATGCTAAGTTTGGGGTACCAGAAGCGCATTCATATAAAAGAAAATTCTAGTAAGGATGTGGAAATACAGATTTCAATTTTGATTCTCCACCCCTAGAGTGGTAGGTGATGTCATAAATGAATGACATCACCAAGGACTGTGTGTGTGGCACGAGAGGTAATATCCCAACAAATATCACAGGAAGGTCTGTGGTTAAGGGATCAGTCAAGAAAGAAGAGCCATGATCAGGCAGAGTGGGGAAGCTCCCTGAGAATGGAGAATCACAGAAGCCAAGGACGAGTGTTCACCGAGGAGAGTTTGATCAACTATGTCAAATGCTACAGAGTGGCTAAGTAAGATAAAGTCTGAAAAGTGTTCATCTGACCCGGTGTAATTTCAAGCCAAGAAGACAAGCCTTGATCCAAAAGTAGTGTCTCAGCAGAGTTTTGATTCACTCTAGACTAGAGCTCACCAGCTTTTTACAATAGCAACCAATTCTTCACATTTCTTATTATTCTCAGATGAAATATACCACTCAGTCACAGAGATCCAAGTGTCTTCAGCTTCAATGTATTAAGGACAAATCTGAAAACGGAACTTTCCTAAACAAAAAGGGCTTGGAGTATTTTTGTTTTTCTTCCTCTATCAAGTAGTGAGCCAATACTCGGGCAGCCTTTACTCAGGAATGTAAGAAATTCATGCTCTCTTCAGGGTGCGGTATTCCAGACAGCTTTCCTGCTGTGTGTCCTTGAAGTGAAGGTCAAACAGAGTTCACGGGAAATGTAAATTAAACAAGTGTTTCTACATTAGCATTTGTTTTATTCCAGAAATATCCATTTTTAATGAAGAAAATGTCTCTTCAACTTTGCTTTTAAAAGATATTGTGGACAATTTTATTATTCACTTTGATGTGATCTTTGATTTAGAGTTGTATAAGACATACTCAGTATTATTTGCGATATCTCAATTGGAAAAATAAAATGTGATCGTCCCAGAAGTTTCAAAGCTTGCCATAAATATCTCCCCATCATTTAGCTAATTTTGAAGACTTAAAATGTATAAGCGGTGAGTGTATTGCTTACATCTATTCTAATACGGAAGCCATTGGGGTAAAATCGGTACTCTCTGCTAGCTCAGCATGGAACAGTCCTCAACAACTGTGGGAGCATATGAAAAATATATCTTCTGCCAATTTCTTTTTAACTTAAATCCCAGTTCTTTTGACAGTAGATGATCTTTATCTATTTGGGATGGCTTGGGAAATGGCTGAAGGGTCCAAGTTGTCATAATGAATTGGAATCACTCAAAACACCGAGTAATTCCATGCAGCTACATAAGCTTGAAATCCAACCTTTGAAAGAGTCAGTAAGAACACTAGCTACATTTTTGGGAGTAAGAGTGATGGAACAATTCTGTCTTCCACAAGGTCCTCATGTAGCCAGCTTTCCACGAGGTAAAGCATAACAATAGGCCAATGAGAGAGCATCGAACCCTTCTATTTAGTTTACTTTAGTTTTGTTTTTCATGACAGTTTGGTAACTTTTCCCCTTCTCTCAGAGTGAACTGCTCAGGAATTCAGATCAACATTTGGAACAAACCAAAACATGGGTATCAGCCTTAACTGTCACATCCCTTAAAGCCTGCAGTTAATCAAACACTAGTACTAATAACAGCTGCCATTTATTGCGTGTTTATTGATCATATCAGTTACCTGGCTAGGCACTTGATGTTAACCATCTCATTTAATTCTAACCACAACTCTATGAGGGGGTTTCTATTACACACATTTGATAAATGAAGCACCCGAGACCTAAAGAGATTGAGTGATGTCACACCTATTCACTCAGTGTGTATGTGGCCTTGCCAGGATTCAGTCTCTGACTCCAGAGCCCAAGATCTCAACCATGGTACAGATTGCCTGTATTTACAGAAACTCCGCTGCCTCTTCCATCCACTAAACAATAACTGAAAAATGTAGATATTCATAGACATGTACAAATTCGCATAAAATACCCAGCCTCTGCCGTGTACCGAGATGCCTACAAATACTTTTTCTTCAAAACTTCATTCTGGCTATTTCCTTGACCCATGAGGTGAAATTAGGTTACTGCAGACTGATTTATTATGCATTTTTTCCTATCCAAGAATAAGAGAAACTTTCCTTTGATGGTGTAGAAAGTGTGTGGAAAAACTTAACGTGACTGCCAAAACAGCCCTTCCTTCAACATACTTGGCTTTTCCATGGGAGTTTGCCCCATTCATTCTTTCAGCAAGCCTGTTTTCTAAGGCTGCATTGAACTCAGCCCTAAACTAGGCTCTGGGGCAGACACAAAAGAGGTTGGAGACTGCATCCCTGCTCTTAGTGAAGATAGTGGCTTAGCTGGGAAAAAGAATTAATTTACACGAGGTCTATGTCCATGTACAAGCTCCAGATAATGCACTCCAGACTACGCCTTAAGTGCCAAGGACAGCAGAGAAAGGAGGAAAATTACCCTTATTTCCAGATATACAAGCCCTTCCTTTCTCATCTTAAGACACAGATGAAAGGGGATGCATTTGCCTTTGATTTCCTGACCACTGGTGCTTTCATGTCTTTGCAGTTTGTGAGGTTTCTGTACACTGGGAAGCCATAAGAGGGCCACTAATAGGATTAGTAAGTAGCAACAGGTGGAAAGTGCTTAGGATCCATGTTCTGATGGATGTGACAGATACCAGCCTTCAGCCGCGTGGTAAATAGAGTTTTATGCTTTTCTGCAGGTCTCTACACAATTGCACATCAGTTCAAGCAACTGCATTAGCACAGGAGTGCCGAGTCGTTCCAAAGAGAGAAGAGTGAGCCAATAGCTACAGCTGGCAGCCAGGGAAGGGAAAATGTGCTCTGAGCACTCAGTGAGTCACCCAAACAGACAGGAGGAAGCATGTGCCAATTGAGCCTGGAGGCTGCGCCAGAGCTCACACACTCAGCAAGGTCAGGATTTGAATAGAAGGTGAGTTCTTGAGAGTCAGGCAGTAGCTCTAGGTGACTGGGCAGGTGGGCTTAAAAGCCACTTGTGCCAGTACTAATTTCCCACGGTTCTGAGGGTCCAGGGGCTTGCTTCCTAAGAAGGCATAATGCTGAAGTCCAGCAGAGGCGGCTGGCCATTGAAGGCCCCACCCACTTGTCCCAAGCTCACACCAGGTGTACCATATTTGATACTTTTGGTTGCAAGCCACATTCCAGCTGCAGTTACTTCTTCCTGGTCACTTCCTCCTGTGGTTTAAAATGCCACCAATTTCATCCATATGCTTCACGTTTGCTCTCTAGCTACTTATTTGAAAGAGGAGTGTGTTGGATAAGTTTATAATACAAGAAGTTGTGTCCAGTAATCTGTTTACGATGAATAAGTCTAATAGAATTACTCTCAAGGAAAAATAAAACAGTTTATTGTGAGCAACATGGAAACAAAATAGGGAAGTGTATGGCTGTCAACACAGCATAATGAACCCATCCTTTTCCCCAAGAGAAGGCAGGTGGGTCATGAGAGAAGTTGCACTTGTCCTATGAAGGGAAGAATTCTTTTCCCTCCAACACGCAGAGGAGAAAAGAATACATTTACACTACTGCTTTCCCACTTTTAAGCATAAGAATCCCCCGGAGAACTTATTAAGGAGGCAGTAAGAACCTTCATAGATTCTGCTTCAATAAGATTCTGTATTTTTAACAAGTACCCAAAGTGATTTTGATACAGTTCTGAGAACCTACTTGGTAGAATGTTGTCTTTCACTATATGAGGCCACTAAGGAAGTGGCATTCAAGGACATTTGGCAGGACCTTCTACCCAACTATTATCTTCCTTCTAAAACACTTAGCTGCTTCTCCTTTGGATCTTGAAGACTTTTGTGTTTTCTGGTATATGACGGAAGTGTGGAAGGGAGTGGGAGACATGCCTCAAACCATTATAAGATAGACTTTTATATCTTAAATATAAACGATTATTTTTATTACTCTTTTAAGAGATTAACTCTTTTAATCTTTTAAGTTAAAAGATTAAAGTGACCACCAGCTAACAGTCTGCAGACAGGAATCTGGAGGCTGGGAAAGGAAGTGAGGATGATGAGGGAGGTGAGACAGACCTGAAACTTTGTCAGGGCCACAGCCTTTTACCTGAGCGGGAAAGTACCTTGAGTTTTGTCGTTTCAATCGTTCTTTCATTCAACATATAGGTATTGAATGTCTGCTTTGTGAAAAGCGCTATGCTCGATGCTCCAAAAGGATATCAAAATGAACAAACAAAAAAAATTGGCTACAATTATATCAGAATGAATAGAAAACTTGCTACTTACAATCACAACTTGAGCTGTTCCTGCCCCTGGGAGAGTGAGCAGCATGCCTGCTCTCCAGTGTGATGGACTCCTTTACTTGCCCCCTTGACCAGTTCCTTTGCTTTGGATATGACAGATGAGGCACCTAGGATGTGGTTGGAAATGTGCTGGCAAGAAAAGAGATCGTTAAATTAGTCTGAAAGGAACGTAAGGAGAACTGGGTGCATGGGGACTTATGTGCCATTGGAGACATGCCAACAGGACAGGGATCTGGTGTTCAGGGCCCATCCCATTGCATAGGGGAGTCCCATGGAGAAATGTTAGCACAGGAGAAATTCCTCAGTCAAAGGGTGCTGAAACGACGCTGAAGAAAAGCAGTATCAAGTATCCAACTTTTACTACATGGTGCCAAAAGGATTCTAGGTAGTACTTCAAAATAGTCCTCTGCTACAGATGCTCCATCTGAGCAACATTACGAGGGAAATCAAAGAAAAGGAGCAGTTTCTAAGTCTAGATTGGTGCAGAGCTAAGATCAGATCTTTAGGAGATGAGACATGTACGAGATTCAGACAAATAGGAAATGGGAAGGAGGGTAACTAATTACGGGAATGAGGCTATAAACCTCCCAGAATTTGTAGGAATCGGAAGGGAAGCCCTGAACTTCCCAGAGGATGTAACACACTTTTATTTATGTTTCAGTATGCAGAGTAAACTCAGCTGACAATCAAGACACATAAAAGAATGTAAGATGTCTTTGCATCTCTACATTCCTCCCCCACTTCCCACACATATAAGCCCAGTCTTTAAGAATATCACTCTTGAGAGTATGAGATACATACACAATGTTAGATGCAAGATGGCTCTATGTGTATGAGAAAAATGGGGCGTGGGGGGAATGAGAGTTCTGGTCTATGTGTAAAATAGGAAATAAGAGACCAGAGGCCTTCTAGCAGGAGTGATTAGGAAGGATTCATGGGCAAAATGAGGTCTGAGCTCAATGCTAAAGAATAATTAGAGTGGCGACGGTCTATTGAAATTGAGGGGATAATGTATGAGCAATGCAGGAAAGTTCAAACCACAGTGGAGGGTCATTAAGAAGGACAATTTGGGTACAAATGAGAAAGGACAAATGAGGGCTAGTCTGCAGAATGGACTGCAAATACCTCTGAAAAGCATGGAAAGTTCTGAGTCAACTGGGGAGGACCTGACTGGACAGGACTGGAGATGTGCAGAGTAGGGCTGCTGATGCTGTGTGTGGTCTTGTAGACAAATCCATACACATACTCCAAGGCTCTCCTGGGCCTTAGTCTCCTGAGGACCCATCTGGAAAGATAATTATGCATCCAGTGCCTTGCAAACAATACTCAGCTCCATCCAGGTCTCTATGGAAGCTCAGAGGTCATAAGGTCTGCAGTCCTGACTTCTATTATTTAAGAGACTTACCAACATTCAGCCCATTATCCCACAAATGTTTCATGCCTGAGATTCCCACAGCCTCATTGCCTCATTAAAAAGAAAGTGTAGATCCTCGAGAGTAGAGTGGGCCGTGGATGTGAGCAGCAATGCCTTCCAGCTCTGCAAGTTCACATACCACAGTAGTGTGTGGCCAATACTTCTTTCTGTCAGGCCACCAAGGAAAAAGTATGACTAATTGCAGTTGGAAAGAACAATGATCCAGAAACACCCTTTGTAGGAGGACCAGAGCTGACTGTGAGGTTTTGCTCTCAAGAGACAGAGCATATTTCCAGGCTCCTCATTGTGCTGTGCTTCTAGGAAGCCATGAGCTTATTACCAGGGCTCTGCTTCTTGATTCTCCTCTGCGTTTGCAGAACTGTTCCTTCCCCTTCCTCTGTTCACAGTGTTGACCTCTAGGACACCCCTTGCACCCAATTCTCATTTCAAAGCCACCCTTCCAAGAGTTAAAGGGAAACTGGTCAGGTAGAGTATATGAAGCAGCCTCTTTTAGGAGTCCATACCACATAAATTCGTGTTCACACAAGAGCTCAAATCCTCATGTCACAGAGTTCGACAGAAAGACAAGAGGAAATGCTAAGCACAGCCTTTCTCAGACTTCTGCTTGTGGAAAACAAGGCTGTGGGGTGGATCAGAGGGTGAAGAGCCAGTCGACCCAAATAGTATTGAAAGACGAGAATGGAAATGCTGGGAAAGGGGACTATGAGGAACTCACAGGGAGTCGAACTCTCTAGGTAAAGCAGGAAGAACAGGAAGAGTTTTAGAAAAGATTTTAAGACACTAAAATCTTTGGTGCTTTGGGGACTTGTTCCCTCCCCGAGGCTGAAGCTGTCCTTGGGCTTCCTCATTGCACCACTTCATGCGACTTCTTTTCTCCTGTCATGCCCCATCAACCTCGCCAACCTAGTGTCCCACTTCCTCAGGGCCTTGCATCTTTCTCAGATCCAAACAGGCTGTCCAACTAAGTTGTTCTGTATTTCCAGGACACCCAGACATGTAGGACCTCATTGTGTTGGTCATTAACACCATTCACTAAATAGTTCTAATTCTTCCCCTTGGGTGTATGGCAGAATTGCATTTTCCTGGCCTTGAAGGGTTGTGTATTTTTCTCTTGCTTTTCCCTCTGCCTGTTGAAGTGGCTCTGTGATTCACTTTGGCCATCAAATAAGAAGTGACAGGTAGCACTTCCAGACAGAAGCTGCAAGAACCTGTGCATGATTCACCATCTTCCATTTTGCTGCTTCAGTCACAGTAAAGCATGTGTTCAGATGGAAACTTCACCAGCCAGAGGCCCTGGGTAACTAAGATGAGCAGGGCCTTCCCTCCCACCCCCCACTTGTTCATGTTGGAGATGAAGCATGAAAAAGAAAGAAACCTCTGCTATTGCCATTCGCCAAAATTTGGGGAGTTGTTTATTACTACAGCATAACTTGGTCTGTCCAAACTGATGTACATATGTGTTATAATAGTGATTTTTCTGAAATCAGGGGCCAAATGCATGTGATTTTCATGTATTAGGGACTATAGGTGCATGTTTGTGTGTATGTCCGTGTCCGCATCTTGTGTGGAAGGGAATGTATTTTGAGACAAAATAAGAAGACACAGCCCTGACAGTAAAAAGAGATAGTTTGTTGTATACTGAGGGGTATTAAGTTGCACAAAATTGTCTATAAGTCATCTCAAGTAGCTCTGCTTTCTGAGATAGTTATTCTTATGACCTCCTTTGCTCTACACTGTGCCTCTTCCTTTTGTCACTGTTTGCCTTCAGAGCGCTCCATGCCACCACAATCTACAACTTTCTACTTCTAATCTTCTTCTTGGAATTGTGAGTAAATTAAAGTTAATTAAATTTGAACGAGAGACAAAAAGGTACCTCTGTGAGTAAAACAGTTAAGGTGTCACACATAAATATTTAAATTTGAATGAGAGACAAAAGGATACCTCTGTGAGTAAAGAAGTTAAGGTGTCACACATAAATATTCTGAAATAATAATAAAATTAAGACTTCATAATTCTTTATGATATATTAAGGACTTTTACATTTGTGACCACGTTCAACTTTTATACCCCCGCATTTATTTTAGCTTTTTAGAAAATACGTCTGCATAATGCCATAATCATGTCTCTCTTCCTATTATGAAGGTTACCAGATAATGACAATCTATGATGGAGTGCAAGCTTTTCTCAAGTATTTGCACTCCCCCTTCCCTGTACAAAAACTTTAATTCCTTGCCTCTGCATGTGATCTGCAGTGCCTCCAATAAGAGGAATATACATCCTGCCCCGTTGAAATGGGCTTGGCCGTATGACACGCTTTCACCAATGGAATGAGAGCAGATGTGGTGTAAACCAGGTCTGGAAGAGTTAACAGACTTCGTCATTTTCCTTCAGCTCTCTCACTCTTTCCACCGCCAGACTGTACCAAATAATGACTACTCCTGAAGCCTGGGTTCCAGCAGGAGAAGACACATGGAGTGGAGCTGGGCAGATGTCCAGCAGCCATAGCCAACTCATAGCCAAAGACCACATTATGAGTAAGGAATAAATGTTTGTTGTTTCAGCCCACCGAGATTTGGAGATTGTTATCACAGCAAAAGCTGATTAATATATATTCTAACCAGGATATTACAAAGAGTAATAAGCATTCTATCTTTTAGAATGTATTAACCCTTAAAGTACTTTTACATTTCACTGTAGAGAGACCTGGCAGTCACGGGAGGAGCATGGGCTTAGGTATCAAGCAGACCTGCCACCTATGAACTGCTTCACCTTGGCACATGTGAAACACTCTCCCCATAACATTCTTTCCTCTGCAGATCTTTCTATCAGAGGCAATTTTTCCCTTACGGCCCACTCAGAATCCTGTTAACCAACTTGAACTCAAAAAGACTACTGACTGCAATAGTTTGAAATACATTATTATGCTAGGACCAGTGAGTTCATTATGATACTTAAAAAAAGGAAAGCCAAAAATAAACTCATTAGTCACCAGTGAGATAGCTTTGGCACTAAATCCTTATTGGAAACTAAAGGGAAAAAGTAAACGCTTAAATATTTCAGTATGAACTGTATTAACTGTTTTTCAGTAAAACAAACAGTACAGGTTGCTGAGAGAGAGTTCTTTTCAGAAGAATTCCAGGTAATAAATATTGAATGATTATTTATTAATCCTATACAATCACAACTTTACCACCCCTAATAAAATAACGGTTTCAGGAAACTATTATCAACAGATTCTAAAACCATTTGGTGAAATATTGATGAGGAGCTAGATATTTGCAGGATGACAAATTATTACTGCATGGATTAGTGGCTAGTAATTAAGGGGAAATACAACTTTATACTGGAGGGGCAGGCTGTCCATGTCTTCATCTCTAAAGGTGAACAACCAGATAAAATGTGCCCCTCATGTGATGTAATATGAAGTTCAAACAACACCTATGAAGGATTTTTGTGAGAAAAGATAAACCTGAGTCTAATCAAGCCTTTAGATCTAACTTCAAGTTTATAGAAAATATGGCAAATATTTAAGTTTATAGAAAAATGGCCATTTTATATAATCTTGCCTTATTTTTCTGTGTTAATTAATATTATTAAGTTGTATTTATTTGTTTATTCTTACCATCCATCTGCCCCTTTGGAATATAAGCTCCGACCGCACAGGGGCCTAATATAGCCAACTCACCACTCTGTTCCCAGGTTCTGTTACTATGTTCGGCACATATTAGGCATTCAGTACAAATGTGTTAGACACACAGATGAATCAACAAATAATTTTAACTTTGTCAAACTTATTTCCACATCTGTGAAATAAGATGACAATATTTGCCTTAGACTGTAAGCAGAGAGCCTTGTCCGGTTTCCGGTGCACTGTAGATTCTCAATAAACGGCATCCATTTCCTTCACGTATATCATGCATCGCATCCACAGTAACAGTAGGTTATACAGCAGGAATTATTGCCCCTACTTGGCAGAAGAGAAAATTGAGGCACAGAAAGCTGACTCTCACCTGGACTTTCAACTGGGTTATACAGCCAACCACACCCAGAAAGACCTGGCTTTTATTCTTGAACACCTTGCAATGATACTCACCCAAGTTTGCAAGCTTCCTCACCCTTACCTCCCCTCCCACTCTGGGCCTGCTCATCCCTGGACCTGTGGGAGGTGCTGGGCCTGCAGACACCAGGCGGGCTGCCTCTCAGTACGAAGTTGGTGCTCCATGTTCCAAGGGCCCAGTTAAGCGCTGCCTAGCGGGCCGCATAGTTCTCCTCAGCACAGAAGATCTGCTGTCCTTGTGCCAATATGCTGCTTTACAAGCACAGGAAAACTTGTGAAATGTGTTCTGCACCTTCTCAGGAAGGGCTGTGGTGGAGCAGCCCAATCAACCCACCGCATCAGACAATGCCCAGGGGCCAGGCTGTGGAGCTGAGCGTCCTCACACACGCACAGTTTCAAAGCTGAGCAATGAAGTCAACGTCTCGAGCAGTTGTGCAGCTAATGATGCATCTAGGCTGCCTTAAGCTACATAGCCAGCGGTCCTTTAACTTACATTGGGTGTTAAGTTAAACATCCAGTGAGGGGAATGTGTCCATGTTTACTTTCTTTGACAGAGTCACTTTTTATGCCACTAATTTCAGAGGTTATTTTCACTCCTAGTGCCTCCTTGACTCTTTGGTGTAAACACAGCCAATAAGCCTTGCAGCCACTGAAATTGTACATAATCTTTCTTTCCAAACAAATCTCATTCTCCGGCTCTCCATGCACCTTACACTCCAGTCGTGCTGCACCGCTCACTGCTTCCTGAACATTCTTCCAAGCACTCCCTTTGCCAAACCCTTGCTGCCTTGAATAATCCAGCACAGAGATGGTCCATGGTATTTATTTATTCATTTACACGTTCCACCTCGGACCTAAAGCTTTGATGTGGCTGGTTTGCAGAACGAGGCAATAAAATATCTGTGTGTAGAATTTTGAATAGCAATAATTTTGTCAAAGGGAAGTGAAATGTTGGGATGTTTCTTTTTGTGGGCCTCATCTCCAAAAAAACGTTGCAGAGGGTGGGATCCACGGGGCTGATTCTGTGGTCTCTGCTATCAAGACGTGTCTGCTACAAGTCTCCACAGCCTTATGATACTTCAGGTGTGGTCTCCTTAAAATCAGCCCCAGCAGGTCGCGCATTCTGTAGAGTGTTGAAATAGCCCTGAAGTAACTATGGATGCGGCTCTGTTCACAGCTGTGCTTGCTTCCTCTCTCCGCTGTCTTAGAAGCCATTCCCCTCTGCTTCTCTCACGTGAATCCCATTCTGCTGTGGGAACCAGCACTCACCATGGTCTCACAGCTTTGTCAATGAATCCTCACTGGTCGTTTCCTTTAGAAAAGAAAAACAATAGCAGTGACAAACACAGACCTATTTTAGGCAGATGTGATATATTTTTGATGAACTACAGGTAGTTAAGTGTTTCATCTTGGCATTTGGAGGAGATTTAAACAAAAGGCAAGGGGATGCTTGCCTCCTTCTGAAGTAACTGAAGCTGGTTACTGCTTGAAAGTAACCGCTTACAGTTTTATAGGGCTCAAAAGATTGTTTTAGATTCTTCATTTCTATATATAACCACAACACTGAGAGTTTGACGTCATCTTGTATTAAGAAATTCTATAGCAAAAAGGAAGGAAAATTTAAGCAATCTGATAATTTGTCACATTTCTTAGGTTCATTACAATATGTGAATACAGACTAACATTTATGAAACAAAAATTGAAATGTAATTTGACAAGGATAAGTATGATTCTGAGGACAAAAGAATACAAAATTGGAAGCTAATATTTGCCTCAGAAAAGTTGGGTGTTACGGTAGCCATATCCATAGGCAAGATGTAAGGAAACCTGTGTGCAAATGTAGTGTGTGCTGCAGGCATTTAGTAAAAAGTTGCTGAATTTAGTTCAGCCTATCTGTCATTAAGCAGTTATTGCGCACCTGCTGGGATGAAGACAATAGACGCAATTTCACATAAATTGCAATTTCAAAATCTAATAGTTGTGTGCCTAACAGGTATTCAGTTATGAAAAAGAAGTATTATTAGCAAATACTTTGACTATATTAATATAATTTTAAACAGAGATTTAAATCTCAACGTCTGTCATCTGTATCTGATATTTAATATGTTGACAATTTTAGGAAAATCCAGAACTAAAGGTAGAATTCTTTCAACAAGTTATAAATAATCATATTGGAGACATGGAGTAACGTAACTGCATTAGCTTTTTTATAGTTCTCATTGCCCCTGTTCTATTTCCCCTCCATTCTTCCTTCTACATAGTTACCAAAGCAATCTTCCTAAAACACTAAGTTGACATTAATCTCCTATTTTAAACTCTTCCATGGCTCCCAATGATCTACAAGTCAATTTCATTTTTAAATCCTGACATACAAGTTCCTTCACACTCTGGCTGCCACTTAACCCTCTTGTCCCATTTTCCTCCACTCCAACCCCTCCCACCAAAATATCTTTTTTCCAGCTCGCTAAAGCTCATAATTTCCAAGTTTTCTGATGGGGTTATCAATTTACCCATATCACAATCTGGAAGTAGTGAAAAACAAAATTTATTTATTCTGGCTTTTGATATTAGGTAGAGGGAAAAAACAAGTTTTAAATCTTCACCTTGGTTCAGTTATTCTTACGTAGTTGAGTCTCGGCTTCGATGACTCCAGTAGACGCAGCCACCTTTCAGATAGCTAAGTGCCGGGGATTAGGGGAGAATTTACACACTATCCCATTAGACAGACTCTCAATAAACTTACGTGACTGTCAGATAGATAGACACTCAGTAAAATTTTTGACGAATAAATAAAAGGTTGAAAATTATAGAGAACGTGATTGTGGCCTAAATGAATAGGAGTTTATTTGTTTTTACATGACAAAAAAAATCTAAAGATAAGCAGGTGTTATTTTTATTTTACCTGCTCAGTGATAATATGAATGAGAAGCTCTTTCGGGTTTTCACTCCACACTCCTAGCATATTGGCTTTTCATTCTCATATTTCCAGCTTCATGGACAAAGGAAGGATGCTTGAGGCATATGTTCACATTCAAAGAAAGAAGAGAGGGGTGGTCCCAGACATATTCCTATCTTATCAAGATAAGAAATTATTATACAAACGCCACTCCCCACCCATGCGGATTCCACTTATCTCTCATTGGCCAATACTTGGCCAAATATTCACCCCAGTCTGTAAGGGAAGTATAGAAAGAGAGTTTCTGGCTTTTCAGCCTCACTAATGGCAAGGGAGAAGGGAGTTCGGCACTGGATGTTGGTGTCTTTCTCAGTTTGGAAAAGAGATCCTTAGATCCATATGGCATCCTTGGCAATGCCCTTTGTTTGCCTGATCTCTGCTGACTTTATAACCTTTCCTGGATGACTCAGGCTCCTCTTAGCTCTGACCAGTCTTTGCACCCCAACCACTGAGGTCTGACTAAAGTATCCACTTGTTCCCTTTCCAGATGGCACAACCCAATGCCTTTGCTGTACAGTTCCTCCCTCCCACTGCAACAGCTTCCTTTATCCACATCACACAGGAACCAAGAATATTGTTTAAAGATAAATATCATGGCCCCATCTGCTACCTAATGACACTCTACTATCATGCTTATTTATAATGTGGAAATGTCCCTCAATTGACCTGGAGGAAGCCTACAAGTTATCTCCTTCTAGAATAGGGCAAAAGCTCCCTGGTTCTTGGAGTTCCATATCTTTTCCAGCATTTTGAAGACATGCCCTCCTTACCACTCAACCTTGAGTGTGTGTGGGGGAGTGTCGTGGAGGGACCCTGTATCTTTGTTCTCTATCCCCTCACCCTCCCAGGGCCTCCCTGTAATGAAAAAAGTTAAGATACTTTTTTCCTTCCTCCCATGTCTTTCATCTTCCAAACTCCATTCTAACGGCTAAGCTTAGATAATAGTCAAAGTTATCTCTTCTACACAATCAGAGAAAAAGCTATGATATCCATCAAGCTCAGTCCTTGATGTTAAATGAGAATTAAAAGAATTTAAAAAGTCCTTATTCTCTCAAACCTATTGCGTATCAGCAAAATCCCATTTTGAATGTCCAAACCTGAATATGAAACTTATTTGGTTTTTTCCGTAACGATCTGATTTTTCAAAGTGCTGCCCTGTTGTAATGCTGCGTTCCTATGACAGCAGTGTATGTAACACACGCTGTGTGCACATGCTGCTGCTTCACTCGTCCCTTCCCACATTTCGAGACAATCCTAGGCATCTTTAAAGACTCTTTTAAATGTCACCTCCTCTGTGAAACCATTAACAACTTAGAGGGGTTTGTCTTCCCTTACTTGGGATCCCAAAGAATTTTGATAGTATTGTTTATAGTGCTTTCACATTATAAGTATTTGGTCAACACTTTCTTTCCCTTTGAGGCAAATCTCCAGCTTATTTAACTTTCTTT